>NC_090810.1:4274333-4576250 GCF_036512215.1 Solanum lycopersicum | reverse complement strand
CCATCAGGAATTTCTAAGCGACGAGATGAATTTCGATGAGATGTTTGTTGAAGTCTATGATTTTTTAGTAGTTTATTGTATTTGTGGTTAGTTTTAAAAATAAGAATTCTAAGGTTATACTTATTGTTGTGATGATACAAATAAGAAATTTAAAGTTAAATTTATTATATTAATAAATCGAGAAAATAGTCATTTTTTTTATAAAAAGATGAATTGAATATAAAATTTAAGAAAAGGTTTTAATTTTTTTTATAGCTATAGAATTAAGCAACTAATTAGGTTAAAATATAAATTTTAAGCTAAATTATTTTAAAAAATTTAACAATTTAACTTTTATGGACTTAAAAAAAAATATATCATAAGTATACTAGTAGTTAATTTCCATTTTGATACCTACATTCTCTCCTATCACATCCATTTAGTAATTCAATGCATTAGCATGAAAAAATAACCCCATTTATTGGAGACTTTATTTAATTCCCATAAATCGATAATAGTGTTAATTGTTTTTTTTTTTGCATGCATGCATGCATTTAATTGGATTGTAGAATTAAAATTTAAAGATATTATTATTATATATATACTACTCTACTACCTAAGTTTACTGCAGTAAAGCTAGCTTCTGCACTTGTCCTACTCATCTAACTTGTGATTAAGTACAAGTACATTACTTTATCTTCGTTAATATTAGTTGCGGTGGAATGATTTCGATCTTTTCATTTTTAATTAAAAATTTTAAATTCGAACATTCATGTATGTAAACTATTTTGTTGAGAATGTTGTACGTGTTCAGAAATAATCCTATTGTTATGAACGAACTCAAATTTAATTAGATTTAAATATGAATATCAGACACTTAATAATGAAAATAAAAAATAATTATACACATATAAAATATTAAATTCTTGTCTCTAGCTTCTTTTGTATGTCTTTCTTTATTTTAATTCTCTTTTAATCAAAATGTTTGATTTCACCGCTGATAAAAAATATTATCAAACTTCAATTTTGAAAAAAAAGTTAAAGTTCATTGTATAAAACAATCGTTCATAAAAAAAATCGATTCATTTAAGTTCATCACACAATTTGTGAGAGTAATAAAATTATGCGATGAAAAAAGTTAAATGCATAAGGCGTGTGTCATCGTAACTAAAAAGTATGATTATGCATACAAAAAGATAATTAAAATGTCGATTTTGCCGTTGTTAATAACGACAATAAGAGCAATAATTGAACTTCAATTTCAAGAATATTGTTGATTCTTGTGAATGATGGATGTGGATGGTCTTAACGTGACTTATTCATTAATTTGATGTGCGAGATACATTAATCGTTAAGTAAGATACATTACACTTTATACATAATATATTAATCGGATATATATTTTATATATGATACACTAATTTGATACGCGAGATACATTAATTTGATGCGATGATACATTAATCTGATGCGTGAAAATAAGAAATTTTGAGAATTTGTAAAATCAATAGGAGATAATGATAATAAGAGAACTTAAAGGTGAGAGTTATGTCATTTATGCCTGTTTTTATCACGCTATATGTGACAGTAACAAAATTATGTCATATATGATATTATTTTTCAAATTCTTTCTCTTGGTTATCTTTGGCCATGTTCATATTATTAGAGAAATGAATTTTAAGTTAATATATTCTAAATTTTAAAAATAAGTAACTTATTTAATTTTAAAATCTTTATAATAATTAGTGTTTTAATATCAATATAAATTATTATTTTTTTTGCTAAAGTTACTAAGAACTCAAAACTAAAACTTTGATTTTGTTTTACCCACAGCAACATAATCAACACATTAATTTTATAACAAACAATAATGACAATAATTAATAATTGAACTTCGATTCAAAAAAAGAGCCAGAGTTTATTTTATAAAACTATTTACGATCATATCACTTCATTTAAGTTCATCTCACGCAATAAATAAATAAATAAATAAATAAATAAATAAATAAATATATATATATATATATATATATATATATATATATATATATAATGAAAATAAAAATGCATAAGCCTTATTTTTTCAAATTCCTCTTTGTTATCACCAATAAGATTTTATCGCTAGAGATCAAAATTTTGAATATATATATGTATATATAAATACAAATATAATTTTTTAACTAAAGTTAATTACTTAAACACAAATATAATTTTTTTTACTAAAGTTAATTACTCAAAATCATAAATAAAACTTTGATTATATCGAGTAACAAAATAATATCATATATACATATATGATTTTTTTAAAAAAAAAGCAACACACTTGTCTTTCAAATTCTTCTCTCTGTTATTATCATCAGCAAGATTCTTATTATTAGAGATTATAATATAATTCAAAAATTTGAGTTTATAGATATTGAATTCTAAAAATGGCAATTTAGTGAATTTTTGATAAATTATTCATATATATAAATTTCTTAGTTAAAATTTCTTTTAGTTTTTTTTAATTATGTCAAATTTATGATTAAAATTCTAATTTCCTTAATGATACAATCAACTTAATTAATCCAATATCTCATGTGTTTATTTTTTTTTAAAAAAAATAAACAAATCTACTTATTTCCTCAATTAAAGAGCCATCAATATTTAATGGGGTGTCAATATACATTATTCTGCTGAAAAATTATTTAATAATTGAATTTTCTCAATTCCTTCCAGTTTAACTTATTTTTTTAATATCTTGACTCTTAATAAAATTCTTATTCCTCTTTATTATATTTACTTCATTATCTTTTTGGCTTTCCACTCGAAATCCGGTAATCGACATTAAAATCTAATAAAATACAAATATTCATAGGAAAGTTTCATATTAAAAATAACGCGTGTCATAACAAAAAGTATTTTATACTCATAAGGACTCAAATAAAAAATTTATAATTAAAAATTAAAAAATAATTATTACTCCACCGCGATCCCATATTTACTCTATTATTTGTTACCTCACAAACTACCTTCTACTTTACATTTGTTTTCACTTACATATGGAAATCTCACCATTCTGCCTCATCTATCTCTGATCACCTAGTCTCTCTTTTGTCTTTTTATATATCCTTTCTCTTTCTATTACATAAGAATATATATATATATATATATACCTTAGTCCCTTTTCTAGTGAGATCTCCTCCCCCCTACCCCCCCACCCCCCCACCTTCAACTCTCTTTCACATGTAACCTACTTTATTTATTCCATCACATCTCTATAACAATCAAACACAACTCATTTTTCTTTCTTTGTTAGTTTCTCTCTTCACAAAAATATATATATATATATATATATATATATATATTAGAAAACAACTTCTTGATGAAGTTCACAAGCATCTATCAACATCTTCTTATCTTACAAAATTAAAAATCCATGCATGAAACCATTCAAAGAAATCTTTTACCTCTTCTAAAGGAAACTCAAAACACAACTAAATTTTAATTACCTCCACCTCTCTCCTTTTTTTTTATCATTTCTCTTTATATATATATATATATATATATATATTTTATATACACTGTTCATTATTAGGGTTTGTTTACTAGCTAGCTAGCTCTTCTTCACACTTGAGAAAGAAGAAGAAGAGGAGGAGGAGGGAAGTTGCTAAAATCCTTTTTATGTTATGATGAGTCAAGATAACAAAGGCGAAAGCCAGAGTTCTGGTGGTGGTGATGACGGTGGTGGTGGACCCATGGGGGCGAGGCCAAAAGAACAAGCTTTGAATTGTCCTAGATGTGATTCTCCCAATACCAAGTTTTGCTATTATAACAATTATAGTCTTTCACAACCAAGACATTTTTGCAAGACTTGCAGAAGGTAATTAGACTATTGAATTGTATGACTGTCTTATCAATTTTTAATTTTTTTTTGTGCTTTTTTGGGTGGCTTTAGAATTGCCACACACGTCTTTTCTACTCTGATAACATGTTTGAATTATTATGATTTATTCCTATCTAAAAGTTTTTATTAACTCTTGAATAGTATAACCTTTTCATCTAACAATTTGTTTTTATCTTTTTTTTTTTTTTTTATTTTGAACGGCGACACGCTTTATCTGCTCTGATAACACGTTTAATCTAAAAAATTCTATTATTGTTGGAAAAGTTGCTTTTTTTAGTTACTCAATTATATCATGTATCGACAGGTACTGGACTAAAGGGGGTGCTTTACGCAACGTTCCAATAGGTGGTGGTTGCAGGAAAAACAAGAAGATGAAGACTAGTTCATCTTCTACAAGATTTTCTGGGGATTCAAAAGATACAATTAGTGGTTCTTCAGATATTGGTGGACTCAAATTTTTTCATGGTCTTTCACCAGCTATGGATTTTCAACTTGGAGGATTAAATTTTCCAAGATTGAGTAATAATTCTTCCACATCAACAGTTGGTGGAAATATTTTCAATCAATTTTCTTCATTTGGTGAAAATTCAACTCCAAATATTGGATCAACTTCTTGTTTTAGTCTTGATCCTTCAGGAAGTTCTTCTTTATTGGGATTCAATAACAATTTCCCTTTCTCAAGTTCTATGCTAAAACAAGGTAACAAACAATTTAATTGTCTTGTTTGTGTGTCATTTACACGTCTTTAACGTGTGAGTCTGATTCTTATTATGTGTCAAACATGCAAAAGTTTTCTTTGGATTTTTTTAACACGACAACGGTGATGTTTAATTTGAACTTAATCAGCATATCTGGCGTGTTCTTATATCATAATGAAGTGTAAAACTCGAGGCTTTAGTGTCGTTTCTCTCAGGCCTAATTATGACCTAACCACGTGAAGTTTGAACTACGATCTCTTGTCTGTTCTGACAACATGTTAATTTGAAGTAAATAATTATTTATTTAAATGTTTCAAATGTTAGAAAATATAAAATATTCATACTGACTTAATTATATTATGTATCGACAGGTAATGAGGGAGTACAAGAAATGGGATCAATGGGAGTTCATCATGGTACAATGGCTTCTTCTATAGAGTCTTTGAGTTCAATAAACCAAGATTTGCATTGGAAATTACAACAACAAAGATTGTCCATGCTATTTGGTGGTGAAAATCAAAAGGAAAACATTATTTCATCATCAATCCCTCTTCATGATGATCAAAACCAAAACCAAAACCAAATCCAAATCCAAAAGCCACAACCAATTTTGTTCCAAAATTTGGAGATTTCGTCGTCGAAACAACAAGAAGATCATCAAGAAACATTTGGAAATAACAATGTTGATTCAAGAAAAGATTGTAGTACTACTATTGGAAATCATCATGGGAACAATTTATCAACTGAATGGTTCTTTGATAACTCATTTGGTTTAAATTCAAATTCAACACATAGCAACAACAACAACAACAATGGGAATGGAAATGCAAATGATGATCAAAATGTCAACAATTGGAATAGTACTATTCAAGCTTGGAGCAATTTGAATCAATATAGTACACTACCTTAATTAATTAGCTCTATTTTACTATGAGGTAAAAAAAAAAATCAAATTTATAATACTTACCTATTTAGGTCTATTTTTCCTTTCAATTAGGAATTAGTATTATTTTTTTTGGTATTTATGTTAAGTAAGACATTAATTTGAAGTTTTTAGTATTTGAACTTATTGTAACTTGTTTATGATTATAATGATGGTGGATAATTTTTCAATATTGTTTGTTGCCTTGTTTGTTCTCATGACACACACCTCCTCTTTTTTGTTTATATATATATACATGTTGCTTCTTGTCCTTTCATATATAGTGAGTTAATAGTTAAAAATACGTCTGAATTAATATTATCTGATTAATTTAGTAGAAGAAATGATAATAGTCTAGTTAGTATTTGAGGTCTGTTTAATACATGATAACCATAATTTAGATAAATATATAGGATAACGATGTAAAAGTCTCAAAAAAAATTAGGATAATTCAGATATAATTTTGATCATTATATCATGTATAATTAAATATGAATATTAATATGTTTAATTCCATTATTATTATTTTTATTGTTTATTTCTTGATTACATTTTTGGGATTGGTGATAGATTCTTTTGTATAGTCAGTAAAAAGATGGGAAACTTAATTGGGATATCTTTGATTAGTTATTGTATGTTGAGTCAGTCAGTATTCAGAAGACTCTTATTGTGTCAATGTGTCTCCCCCTATTATATATCAGATAACCAATTCTCTGACAACTTATATATAAAAAACACTTTTAATATTTTTTTCGTCTCAATTTAAATAACGATGTTTATTAGACACAAGTATAAGTGATAATCTATTATTGACTTGTTGTACATTGCTAATCTATCGTCAAAAAGAATAAACTAAGTATTTTTTGTAATTTAACAAGAGACATCGACTATCGTTAAAAAGAGATTTTGAAATTCCTGATCTAAAACATATTATAAGTATGTTCTAGACTATAAAATTGTATAGTTAAGTGTAAATGAGAAGCTTAAAATTAAATTATTTTTAAAACATTACACTATTTTTAAGTGATACACTATCAGGATTTTCAATGTATTATCGGATGCTAAATTCTAATGAATCGTCTAGAAGAAAATATTTATAAAAAAAAATTAGCGATTTTCTGATAGTGTATTGCGTAAAATAGGAGAGATGAAGTATGTGTTATAGAAATACAATAGTTACTGAGGTCCTTTCTGAGCCTAACCTGCTATTGTTTAACTTCAAGCCTATATAGTTTTATGTATACACTGTTAGCTGCAGCTTTATTGTTGCCTAGTCTCCATATAATTCTTTCTCTCACACACATTGTGTAGGGTTTTATATACTCGATCGGTCTCGATTTGTTTATTTTATTTATTTTTAGCATGTTAGAAAGAATGTATGATAATTTTTTTATTTTTTATCTGACATGTTTAAGATTATAAAAATTAAAGATATTTTAATATATTTTATATATTTTTAATTTAAAATTATAATTTTTTTTTTTTTAAAATTTTATATCAAATTAAAATCAGATAAATAAATTTCTTAATTTATCGGTGTCTGATAAAAGTGGTGGCTTGAAGGTGTAGTAAATGCATATATAAGACTGTTAACATTTTTGAGTAAAAGGGTCATGAGAATCTATGAACTTGGGGTTCTTACAAGTTTGTTTTTTCCCCTAGCTTTTCATGTACTTGGGTAATGTGCCTCATTTTGAAAGTCGAAAGTTGAATACGGTATTTAAAATTTATGAATTTTTATAATAATTCGATAAAAAATAACTCGATTTAATCATTTTATTCACAAAGATTAATCCTTTAGTATCCTTCTAATAACATTTTGAAGAAATTCTTAATTAAATAACTCCTACCGCCCCTCCCCAAAAAAAAAATGACCTAATATTTTTATGGCATAATACATAAATATGTCCTTTAATTTGGCTTCGAATCACATTTATGCCCTTTAACTTTGAGTGTGCACAAGTAGACACTTAAACTTGTATAAAGTTGAACAAATAGACACTCATGTCGTACATGTCATTCTACATGTCATTTTTCATCCTACGTGGTGTCTTACGTGTATTTTGCCATGTAGGACTCATGTGTTTATTTATTTAAAAGTTGGATAGTTAAAATGCCTATTTGTGTATTATGAAAGTTGAAGGTCAAAGTTAAAATTTGAAGTCAAGTTTAGGGTCCAATATATGTATTATCCCTATTTTTGTTCCTTTCAAATTATGGTATGATTAAAGAAGGAAACATTCCTTATCAAACGCTCGAAACTTTTAATTAATTAGTTAAGTGTAATCTATATGAATACATATATATAGTCCTTTGTGCATTTTTTATTTTGTTTTATTTAACAACAACATATCAGTCAAATTTTATAAGCAATTTTTGAAAAGTAATATTTGTATATATATATATATTTTAATTATCTGATCTTATATCTTATCTAAAATAGTTAAATAGGTTATTATTTTCGAATAATCGATTAAAAGAAAAGTTATATGGTAAGAGTGACACTTAGATAAGCTTTTTGAGCTTCATGGAACATTTCCACTTTCATCAAAAAGCAAAAATTTACAAGTTGAGACAAAATCTTAACCACCTTAAAAAGCTTCACAAACTTACGTAAGAATATTGCTTATATAACTATATTTTTAGGAACTTTAGAATTTCCATATATTCTACTTTTTTTTAGGACAAACTTTTTCTTTTTAAATTACAATTATAGTCCTACATTAAACGATCAAAAGTTCGTTTCAAAATATTTGTCGCAATCTTTATTTTGTTCTCGATAACTATACATCAGTATCTACATTCAGATATGATAGAGTTATAACGAGTAAATACAGATAAATATATTTTTATACAATTAATATAACCAAAAATACGAATGATTACATGTTAGTTAATATTTTAATTGTATAAATATTTTTTATATATATACATGATAATATAATTTCTTTTTTGGTTAACATAAAAAAATTAAAATATGAGGGGGTTGGGGTGTGTGAATAACGTGAAAGACACTCTGAAAGAGAACTACAACTACAAATATAAATTTAGAAATCTGCATGAAATTCATGAGTTATTATATGATAGAGAAACTATAATGTGCTTTTCAACTTCACGATAAATAAGTGGTATTTTTTTTTATATTTTTATTTTAATAATTTGGAAAAAAAAGTTTTTTTTTCATATTAAAAATGACAGTTAGGGTAATCGAGTAATAGTAAAGAGGTAAAGTTGTTTGTAAAATTAGCGTAGCTGGTAAAGTTGTTGTTATACGTGATATAAAAGTCACGATGAATTTGAACAGTTAAAAACAACCTCTTGCTAAAATACATGATAAGATTGCGTACACAATAGACGTGTGTTCGATTCTTTTTCAAAATGATACGGATCATAATTATATTTTGCTAAAAAAAATCAATAAATCATCTAAATTAGTATTTTACGATTCAATACTTCACTCTCATCAATTACAATGTACCATATATTTCAAATTAGGGTGTATGTTTCTCTTTTAATTAATCGAATCAGTAAATACCGAATATTTAAAGATCATACCAAACAAAAATATTTTCTTTGGAAAATTAAATCATGGAATATTACTTTAGAAGTCTTAAAAAGCATCCATAAAAAAGGAGGGGAAAAGGTATTTTTATGACTGAAATAACTAAATATAATACAAACAAATAATACATTTTATGATAGAAATTAAAAGTTTAATTTGAGGTCTTTCTGTATACATTTATAATATACTAATCAGATACTTTCAAGTTTGGATATTTAAATAATTTTTTTTATAGGACCACCTACACATTCTACCTAATTAATAACTTATGTAACACTAAAATAATTTTTTTGTAAACATTCACTTCAAAATCTATATATTTGAAGAAAAATCAATTGACACACCGTCTTCGCTAGTTTTCTTTGTTTCGATCATCATATTATATGTAACTGTTATTATTTTTTCTTTATCATTTTTAACATATTTTTCTCACTTGATTTAATCGAAGGTCTATATATCGAAAACAACCTAGCTTCTTTCACATGTTCTTAAAATTGCGTCAAATCATCTTTTTTATATTTTATTGATAAGATTACACTAAATACACTATTATTATTTAATGTACCAAATAGAAATTGGACCATCCACAGAATTAAAAAACACAGTATTTTTTATTTTTTTATTTTTTATTTATTATTGAAGAATCTTTCTGGTCTATTATTTTTTCATTCAAACGTTTTCTACGATATGGGTTGGTACTTGGTATATAATCATTTTATTTTGTTTTCTTTCATTCTTTGTTCTTTTTTGCTACCAAAATGGTTAGTGTCCAAAACGAGAAAATTGCATTTAATAACGTCATTTAATTTGGACACTTTGTGCAAATTTTTTTTTGGTTAGTTCTGCAAAATTACAAAACATTATGTAATATCCCATAATTACAATTTTTGGACCTTTTCTAATTATATGGAAAAAATCTTTAAAAATGTTATTTGGATTTGGGTTGCTCCATGAAAAAGATTCTTTTAATATCGAAAAGTAAGTATATATGAAATATGTATAAAAAAAATAGAGTTTAGTTTTTAAGAAAATAAAAGGTTAAGTTCATAACACTTGTTATTCGCTTTAATTTAATTAGTGTATTTTATGCATTTTCCTTTTTATTACGTTATCGTTAAGCTAATAATACGTATAGAAATTTCATCGATCCTTTAGTTTTTGATCCATACCCCATGAGAGACGTCATGACTAAGACAACAGGTACCAGCTAAAACACGCCGAAAAAATCGTCATGAAATTAGTAACGGAATTCGTCTACGTAAATAAATTTTGTTATGAATTGTCGGTTTAATATAATTTTATTCTTTCATCATAAAAATCTTCTAGTGTTTGAATTTGTGATGTATCGCGGTAGAGGAGTTTGATACAAGTATGATATAGCAAACTTTGCATATTTGTGCTCCATAGCAAACATAAAACTGTATAATTTGTTATACATATACAATTGTATAATTCGCTGGCCTAAATTGTATAATCCGCTGTCCTATTTCGCTGCAATTGTATAATTTGTTTTGCATACAGTTGAATCGAATTAAAATGTATGTATATTGCATAATTATAAGTGTATAGCAAGAAGATGTATGTTTTTTCTCGCTTTATACAAAAACAGAAACACAATATATACACTTCTGTTGTATAAAGCTAGAGAAAATTGTATTTCACTGCAATTGTATAATTCACAATTGTATTATTCGTTGGCCTTTTTCTCTGCAATATTTGAAGTAAAATGTTTGTAAATTGTATAATTAAGTGTATAACACGAAGATATACATTTTTGCATGTGTATATACAATTTTCTCTCGCTTTATACAAAACAGAAACAGAACTATACACTTCTGTGTATATAGCGAGAGAGGCGAGCGAGAATGGAAAGTGGCGAGCGAGATTTTTGGGAGAGAGACGCTGGCAAATTTTAGCTAATGTTGCTATGGAACACAATTAAATCAAACTCTAGCTATTCCATTTAATTTAGGTTATTAGTTTGCTATTATATATAATTTTCCCTATATATATTAGTGTGAACATCTCTATTTTCTCTTCGTAATTTAATGACCTATCTTTAGTAAGGGCTTTTAGTCTTTTGTTAGAATAGGGTCACCTATTAATTAGACCAAAGTTTTGGGCTTTTGTGTCCTATATGTTATTGGGCTGAGCTTGAGCCCTTAAGTTTGTTGTTGGGGTTTAAATTTCAACTTATAGCCATATAAATACAATAAAGTGGTTATCTTATAAATGTTACTCTCTTTTCTCTTGTTCTTTTTGTGCCCATGTAGTTGACCTTTCATCTACATTTTATCTAAAGGTTTATTGGGTGGTATATACTAATAATTTCGAACGTCGGAGGGTGATTTTAAATTCTTTTACATATATAAAATTATAAGATAAGAATTTTATCATCAAGTGAGCTGAGGTCAAAATTTCAAAATCGCTAATTTTCAAGTTATTTTTTTTGTTGTTGTAAATCTACGAACTTTCTTGATAATATAACCTAGATTTGAGTGCGAACTTGATTCATTTTTCATGATTTGAGAATACATAATTCTTTTCTAAAATAAGCGAAATTGAAACCCAAACTTATAATTTATATCTACTCTGCTATCATATTAAATTATATCTTAAACATGTATTCTGTTAATCAAACCTATAATATTTTTTGTTCTCCTCTTCTTCTCCTTCTCCTTCTCGAGAATTAACATCTTGCAATTAAACATGACTTATAGATCGTATAGATTCCATTATATTATTATATCGGAGTATCGATTCAAATTTGAACAACACAACTCAAATTTAAGGACAAAATTTTATGAATATATCCTATTAACATTGACAACATTCACATATATAACCTATATATCAAATATCAAAAGTGGAGTTATAAATATATATACTATTAAGTTTGGTCCATGTGCCAAAAATTACAGTGGGAGCAAATATTATTGCACACCATAATATTAAAATGTACAAACCAAATATAACACTACAATATATTTTCTTATTGTTAATCAACAAAACTTGTTAATCTTCATGATTTGTCACTCTTTAGTAAGCTTCATGCTCTCCCTGTCCAACATAAGTATATCTTATCAATAATTTACAAAATTTTAAGTTTATAATTTTTTTAAAAAAGAAAAATTTCGTATCAAATTAAAATCAGAAAAACTGATAGATGATCGATGAAATTACCTTTTTGGGAGTGATGAAGTCCACAAATTTAGTCTTGGATTTGGCTTTAGGAGACTTGTTAATATGTTGTGGTGATGATGATGATGATTCTCTATATCTCTTGATTATTTTTTCTCTTACAAATTTATCATAAATAAATGCAGCTCCTCTGAAATGTGGAAAAACTAGCCATGCCACAAATATCAACTTCACATCATACCATATTGGTATCCTATAATATATTTTTCCAAATAACAAAAAGAAAATGATGAATCACTTTTCTCAATATAAAAAAATTATTATTTTCTCCGTCTCAATTTATGTGATGATATTTGACTTAGCATGAAGTTTTAGATAAAGAAACAGATTATTGAAACTTTAAAGGTGTGTTTGATAGGGGCAAGAAAAACGTTGTTTGATTTTTCAGCTTTCTTATGTTTGATTGGTTAGAAAACGTATTTAACGAGTTTTTTTAAAAATAAGAAAAATTGACTCCCCTAATGAAGTAGGAAAATGAGTTCCGTAGGTTCTGATATTTCAAGTTTAGTATCTCCTCCACACATTCCAACGCTCCCACCACCCGCCACCCCAACCTACTTCTCAATGTTTTATAGTCAAACATTAAATAAGTAAGAAATCCACTTGTTTTTTATAATCAAACATACCCAACGTAAAGTCTACACCAAATAATAAAGAAATAAGTGAACAGTGACTATAAATCATTTTATTAATAGTAAATTAAAAGTTTAAATTTAAATCAATTCAAAATATAAATTATTAATTTTCAGATCGACTAAAAAAAAAGTATCACATAAATTGATACAGGAGGACAATATTTAAATTTTATTTTTTTCATGAAGTTAAGAACTTAATTACCATTCAAGAACATGTTGAAGGACCATCTCCATAAGTGTAAGAAAAGAATAAAAAATCCAATAAGCAAGCCATTGTTCATCATCCAATTTGTCACTAGTCTCAATTGCTACTACTGAAGCATACCTATTCAAATAAATTAAATCACCAAAATAAAAAAAAAAGTAATTTATAAGGAAAATAATAAATAAATCTTAGTATAAATTTAAACATAATAATTTAGAACACTTACAAAGGATAGAGCAACATTGTCACTGGCCTGCAATATTTTATAGTTCAAAAATTAAAACAAATCATAAAGAGATAAAAGCTAAAAATATTACACCTTAATGAAATGTTTTATAAACATATCATTTTACAAATTTCCAAAAATATATTTATTTCTTAAAATTTATATCCAATTTTACATAAACTAAAACAAAAAAAAAATATGTTCTAAACTCCGTGCCAGATCAAATCACAAATAAAATATTCTCATTTACTTGTTCATTTTCGCAAATTAAGAGATTTTCAAAATCATAACTAATAAGATTAATTTAGTAAAACAGACTACTACTAAATACTTCTCACTCTCTTTTTTAGTCTTTTTAAAAAAAAATGTTTTTTTTCTTTTTAAGCAACTCTTTGATTTCAACTGTTTACATAATATATTTCAAACATTTCAAATACATCCTTTTAACTTAAAAAAATGAGAATTTAAAAGTCATAAATATCGTATGAAATTAAAAAATAAATCAAATAAATCGAAACATCGTAAAATATATGATAATATGAAGTTTATATAGGAAATTAAATAATTCAATATATAAAAATAGAAAATTTACCCGGCTAGAGTATGAAGATAACAAATCAAAGTCCAAAAATGACCCATAATTCTTCTGATCAAAATAAAAACTTTATAATATAAAATAAGAAGAAGAAGAAAAGAGAAAATGCCAAGGTTTATATAAGTAAGAAGAAGAAAGAAGAAAATTAGGATTACAATAATCAATATATTTGTCAATTAATTTAATTTAAAGAGACTACATTTGTGGACACCAAGTTTTATATTTTTTAAAAAATAATTTAAAAAATTAGACACGTGTCAGTACCTAAGATGGTAGGTCGATATCAAGTTTTACTTTATCGTAGTGTTTTAGGTGGGGCACCGGCCTCGGTATTTAATTGTTGTATTAAAAGTAGCAACTTTATATTATCTAGAGTTTTATTAATTCGATAGTCGTATACAGACTTATTTTTAATTTTTATACAGGAATACTAATCTTTCTTTTTATAAGAAATGATGAAAAAATATTTATCATTCTGTATCGACTCAATTATAGGTCAATTTCTAAATATAGTTGTTGCCGTGAGAGTTACGATAACTTGTATGTAGCGACATAAATAATTAAAATTTGTGTTTTACTCCAATGTCCCATACAGAAGTTACACATGGTTATGATGAAGTCACCTAGAGGGGCCAACCAAATATTTTAAGGGCAATTTTGTCCTTTTTTTTTTTTGATATCGATATTGAAATTTTAATTAATTTAACCTCATATTTATATATAATAATATGTTCGGTTTATTTTTATTAGTAAAATTTATGAAATGAGTGACTAAACGCCTAATGAAGAACAAGTTTGTGGGAGAATGGACAATCATAGAACACTCTTAATTTCAATGTCGGTTATACGAAAAGATATGTCTTGTAGGTTGGTTTTCTAATTTTTGCTTCCGATTGGATTTCTAGAAGAAAGGAGAAAGAAAAACCAAAAGAAAATTGAGTTTGATTCTTTGAGATTCAATTCATTTCTCAACTAATTTCGATCAAAGAAAATTTTGAATGAATTAGAACTCATTTTAAGTGGCCGTGTGGACATACAAATTGTGAAATTCGAAGAGAAGTATAATTAGAGTGACTTTTGCATTTCCTTGAGTGATTTTGGAGTAAAAATTCAATTGGCCAAAACAAGCACATTCAATTCAACTTTAAACCAATCATCATCCACTTTTTATATCAAAATCTTTGAGATACAATATGTAAGTATATTGATAAAACATACAGATACAGTAATCTACCAAGCTGCACTTAAAATGGCATACATAATGCACCAAACAATCTAAGAAAAATGCACCACAAACCAATTAAAACATACACAAATGTCAAGTTAAATGTAGTTTGTGAAGACAACAAGAGTGCAAGTTGGCTTCTTTGGTTTCTGCTCACTTTTTGTTTTGTTTTGTTTATAACCGTGGTGTCGAGGCCAGCATATATGTTTAACTCTATCTTGTCCACATCCTTTTCTTGGCGTCCCTCTCTTTAACTGCCTGAACGGTCTCTCTGCTCGTTTTGTTACGAATCAACGGCCTCTGAGCATTGGTGGTAGTTGTGGTAGTAGTTGGCTTCATTCCTCTTGTAACTGGTCTAGGGGGATCAGATTGCCTGGTCCTTCTATCGTTAGCTGATATGGAAGGGGTGACATTTTTCTCTACTTCACCATTTCTAGACAACCGTTTCCTTCTGGCTTCTTGAAGGTAATCCTGTTCAGTCCTGTCCTGTATCGAAGTTGGCAACACACCGTTGTTCTCTGCTTCACTATTAGTTGACAAACGCTTTCGTCTAACTTGTTGGACGGTGTCCTTTCCCTTCAGCAAATTAGATCCCTGACTTGCCTGACGATTGATAGCATTTGAGCTCTTCAAAATACGTTGCTCGATGTCATTTGTCAAATCGTCTCTGCTAGGGCATTTGCTGCTTTCAAGGGGGCTTGATCTTAAAGACTTTGTGGCATCAGAATCTGCAACCATGCGTGCCAACTGTTGTTCTTGGTCCTTGATCTTGTCTTCAAGTTCCTTAATCTGGAAGTGTAAGAGTTCCATTTCATTACAGTTTTGCCAAGAGTTTTATAGGGGAGAAATGCAAGCAATCACACAAGTGGGGTTTGGTGAGAGGTTGTTTCCAGTAAAACATCGGCTTGTAAGGGAGAAATCAAGTCCATAATACACTTGACATATGTTTCATTTCACTCTTGAAATGTCAGTATTACAGAAGAGAAAAGCTACAAACCTTCTGATGGAGTAGAATGCACTCCTGCGCATTCTGTTCTTTTGCTTTCAGCGTCTCCTCAAGCTCCTCAACCTGAAAAAACAAGAATATTAGGTTCTTGCTAATTTCTACAGGAACTTTCAAGCTGGCAATTGTTGAGAGAATACAATTAAATAACAATGTGTGCTGTCTCTAACAACTTAAGCTTTTAGATGAGATGTAATATGCTTGAGAATGATAACCTTATGTTGAAGGATGTCAGACTGAGACACAAACTTTTGCTCTCGCTCTTTCAGTTTGTCCTCGAGATCCTTGACCTGATTTATATGCATATGACAAGTAAACTTGTGAACATCCAATGTGCCTATTGAGAATTCACTATATTGAAACAGACAATGGAAAGAACCTTATTGTTGAGGCTTTCAGACTCGAATTGCCGCTGCTGTCTCATCTTGTTCTCTAGCTCTGAGATCTTTAATCAATAGAAAAAGTAAAATCAGAATGATAAGCAACGCATTACGATATTAACCATAATCTAGAACAAAGCTCAATCGAAACGAGAAACCAAGCTCAATATGATTTTGATTAAAGGGAACCTTCTGTTGAAGAGTTGCACAAGTTTCTTCCCGTCCCTTCAACCTCTCTGAAAGCTGTGAAAGTTGTTTCTCCGATTGGCCATGTAATGATGTCTTTAAATTGAGCTGGCTTTCCAGTTCTTTAATCTTATCCTGTTGAGTTTTGGTAACATGTTCCTTCCCTTTAGCCTTACTCTCTAAGTTCTGTAGACTTTCCTCAAGTTTCCTCAAGGATTCGTCTTTAGATTTAGTTTCCTGCTTCGCCTTGTCAAGCTGCCACCGAAAAAGGAGATGAGGATTATTATAACTGGTTGAGTAGAATTCTGTACAAAGAATTCTCATAGGCATATGAACAAAAAACAACACTAGGAAACATTCTACAAACCATGGTTTTCAACTTTTGGATCTCGCCGGTATCAACTTGTTTTCTAACAGGACCTAACTCAACTCCTCTAACTCTAGTAGCAAAGTTCAATGAACTTATAGTTTCACTTAAGTCCTTATCAGACGGGCTGATCTGTACAAACATCAATGCTTTTGAATCCCCACCTGCAGGGAAGAGAGTGAACTTTGAAAATCAGGAATCTAACGGCTTTGAACACTATGGTATAGTTTGGAAACCAGATTTCCAACAATTTGATTACCTAATGAATCTTGGAGTAGATGTGTCAGCTTGGAGTTTCTGGATAAAAAGATAAAATGTCAGGATGCATATTCAATAACCCAATGGAAACCTACATACAGCCAAGATCACATGTTACCTGTATGGAATATGGCTGCTTCTATTTGCTAAAGCTGATATCACATCTCCTAGAGCTGAAAGTGACCTATTGATATTTTGAGCTTCCTTCAGTCTCTCACCTTGGACATCAGTCTTCGCAAGCCTCTCACTACCAGCTAAATCCACAAGCCAAAGCTTGCTCTTTGTGCATTCACCGTCGATCAAGTTCTTGGCTGTTACCATAATACAAAGCATGCTGAAAAAAAGTACACAAGATTGACCAAAAAAAAGTAGTCAGATGGTAAAAGCAAATCAGTGAAAATGCAATAAGAGGCCAATCAGAAACTCAATCTATCTTACCAGTGAGAACGGCTACTGTGCTCATTCACATTGTTGGATCCAACAGCCCGTGCACTACTTCCGGTCTGCAGCACATTCCATACTTCTTCTATATTTTCTACTTTGGCTTCCACAAGTCCTGGAATGTGATGAAGCCCCTCCGGAGCTTGTTTTATCTCCAACCTAAAATGATTCCACAAAATTGAAGTTGAATTAATTAGAGAGAGCAGAAATTTTATTGTGTAGCATTACAACATTTTATTAATAGCACAGAAGCTACAGGCTCCTATATAATAGAAGAACTTTACTTTTTTGATGTTGTCGGTGGAGCTAATAGGTCCCTGATCTGTTCATTGTAGACTTCAAGCACACTGACTGATATGTCATAGGTGAAAGTTTCATTCCTCTCCTTCACAATTTTAAACAGTTCTTCAAGAGTCCGGTAGTTGACTCCTCTGTTTCCTTTTGTACCCTCCATGGTGAACGTTTTGCCCGTTCCCGTTTGTCCATAAGCAAAGATACATACATTGTAACCATCTAAAACTGAAATGACCATTGGTGAAGCATCGGCATAGACATCACCTGTTAAAAAGACAATGAAACTATTAGAAGGAGAACACCTTTTCTACTATTTGTTTTTCTCAATCGTGTATAGGGGAACACCTTGATCATCTCTGGGTGTGTAGACACGGTCAAATTTAAATGTCTTTTTCGTGGAGCTGCCATTTAAGATTCCAAGTTCTCCATCCTTGGCGACATCAAAGTCTATGACTGTTGAGCATCCATCTGAGACTTCAGCTTTGCTTAATGGACGGCAGCGACAAAATACTCTGATATTCCCTGGAAAAGGTGGCTTACCATGAGTAAGTGAACAAAAGGGAGTATGATTTACTTCCATGATTCAATGAAATGTTTAATGGCATAAACATTGCACCTTTTGCCTCCTGAACTTCATTGAAGAGCTTTCTTCTCTTAGCTTGCTCGTCGTTGTACTTCATTTTAAGATCTTCATATTGCTCAACTGCAGATCATAAAAAGTGATACGTTCAGTTCGAGATCAGCGTCAAGTTATGCGATTTAAGAATAATCCAAAACTAACCCAGTGACTGAACTGCCGAGACCATTTTATTCAGATCAGGGATTGAGTCTGTACACTCATGCGCATCGCGAGAGAGCTGGGAGTGCTCCTGCTTCATTTTCTGCATGATTTCTTCCAGAGTATTAAATATGCATTTGCTTTGAGAGTACATTGATAAACAGAAATTACACAGTTATCTCTGTATTTCCATGATGCATTTGGGAAGTACCTTTACTTTCATCTCGAGATCATTGATCGCCATGTGCCAATAGTTCTTGTCGCGCTCGTACTTGGTTGAGATTTCTGTAATAGTCTTAGCTTGCTCCTCGAATTTCTGATCTGTTAAGGTTATCATTATTTAAGATATTGTCATAGACTCACCAATAAAGTAAAGAATAGCTCCCCCTAACCACCTATAACTGGACTCTGTGCACTAAAATCGGATAGCAAACTCAAATTAGTAGTTTCTCCAATATCACATCTATGGAAATTGGCATGCAAAAGGCCTTCTGTCCTTCCATTTTCTACTATCACTAGTTAACATTGAAGGTTACCTTGAACTTCACCCATTCTTTGGTACAAAGAGAAGGTAGGAATGATTCTTTAAGATTCTATAACACACCAAACTGGAAATCCAACTAAGAAGTATTAAAGACCAGATATATGTAAATGAGAAATGATCTTAATGTAGGAAGTAGACGTGGCTAGACAAAACTACTCTTTCTGGAAGGCTATAAAGGCCATTTATATTGATATTTAAAGAATGTTTTGTTCCACCACTTCAAACGGCAGCATAAATATTCTGGTAAAATTTTCAAGATCTACGAGAGAAGCCTTGGAAATGGTTCTCAGAAATAAATGTTATTTTCATATCTCTTACCAAGTGAGTAGGTATGAAATGTCTTATTGTCCAGCTCCATCCTAACCTTCTCTAGTTGCTGATTAGCTGCAGTATAAGACATCCAAGATTGATAACATTCATCTGTCTTGCGCTTCAACAATTCACCAAGTTCCTGTATCTTATTCTCATACTTGGCTGTTGACTGCAATCGTGCCACTTTTTTCTGCATTACACCAAGCGATCAAGAAATAGACAACAAAATTTCATTAGTCTTAGGATGTGTATGGTATGGAGGAAAATAGTTTATGGAAAAAATTTTCCTTCATACCAAAACACATCCTTACTGGTAAAGGTTTTCAGCCCCTATTATGTCATACCTGTGCCGATGGAAAATCTATCTCGGTTGCACAGTTTTTGCATGTAAGACGATCATGTTCTGCTTGAGAAGCTGCAGGTCAGTCAAAGATAGTTACATAAATTAGTTCTTCCTCAATCCTTCTAATCCCACTCAACAAATTACTCAAATAGTTAAGATAGGAAAAATACCTGATGCTTTTGGAGCTTTTCTTATACAAATTCCACTAACCACGGGACTGCCAATAATTCCTTCAAATCTTATCAAAAGTATCCCATTATCTTTGATGGAAACCCTTGAGTCAACAAATTGTAGCGGCTTATTGGCTCCAACAACAGAGAAGATGTCAAAATCAGACAGAACCTGCATATGGTTGCAACTTCTAAATTCCAAATTTCAACATATAAGCACCAAAAGCTAACTCTATTACTGCTCAAATCAACTTGCCTTCTCATCTTGTAGAAAGACATTGAACACTCGCATTCCTTTAGGCCCATTTACATTTATTATCTCGACAAAATGAAGATCAACAAAGTAATTTCCTGGTGTAAGATTGTCAATCTGATAACAGAAGTTTCCTAATCTTGCTGACTGGTAAATGAAAGCATGTTCGCCTCCCTCTGTAATGAACTCCTCTGTTTGAAATGGTTCTCCGCCTTGGTAAAAATTATCAGCCAGAAAGCTCAGACTGGAATCCAACTCCACTGACGTCTCCGATCCAGCATTAACGAAAAGCACAAGGTCCTCTAATTTCAACAAACCATGTAAAATATATGAGTCTAACTAAAGTAGCCTCAAAAGATAAAATGTGAAGAGAAGAGAAGGACTAGGAGAATAAAACAATGTGAATAACACATGGAACTATTTCATAACAATCTATAATATCCCCTTTGGTTTGTTTTCTGAAACATACGGATGATATGATTAACCTATCAAGTCATAATCCCCACAACATATAGAAAATTCAGTTTCCTTCTTAAGAATAGGTTCCATCCAACAAAGAAGCAAAACTTATCTTTTTTTCCACATTCTTACAAAAACAATATACCCAGTGTAATCACACAAGTGAGGTTTGGGAAGGGTAGAGTTTACGCACACCTTATAGAGGGGGTTTACCCTCAGCTAAAGGAAGAGCATATCAAAACAAATTGAAAAAGAAATAACAGAAGTAAAGAGATATGGTAAAATACTAAGCATGAGAAAGCATTCTAAAAAAGGAACAGTAACTACAACAAAATAGTGCTACAATATATGAACTAGTCAGTCATAGATTTGTAATTTGGACCCGCAGTTTTGAGGTCCAAATCATACAAATCAACAAATTAGGTAAATTTAATCTGTAATAAAACCGTACGATATGGAAAAGTTCATTTTCAGCAAAAAAATTAGTGAATTTGAAGTCCCTGGACCAAGTACTGATACTCATCTCACAACAATTCAGAAATGATACAACAACAACAACATACTATGTGTAACTCCACGAGTGGGATCTTAGGAGGATGGTGTGTACGCAGACCTTACCCCTACTGTTTCCTACACCCTCTACTCAAGTAAAGCAATTCAGAAATGTTTGCTTTAAAAAATATCAGTCTTTAGCATATAGATATTAAATTACAAGTCTATTTAACAAAAAATGAACTCAAAATCTCCACTTTCCTGCGAAAACAAGTAATTTTACATATAAGAAGATCCCATTTTACAAACGATTAAGAAAATCGAAGAGATTAATGATTTTTCCGAACCTGTACAGCTGGATCTAGTAAACCCACTTGGGATTAGTCTTGAACCCGAGTCACAGACCATCGAATCGGCTAAAAACTGAAAATTTTTACCATGGTCCATGACAGAAACTGCAGTTTCTTGATGCAAGGGTTTTTCTTCCCATTCAAAATTACTGGGTAAATCTGGAAAAGGTGTTTCTAGGTTTTGCTCAAAAGGGTTAAATTGAATGTTATCCATGAGAGAAAATTGTAATGGGTGTCTGAAAAACCGAAAATCTTGAAAAAAAACTTAAAAGGTATCTTCAATGGCGGAAATGTTTGATTCAAAATTTCAATCTTGTGACCGTTCAAAAAGGGTGAAGGAGATGATTACCGTTACTTTTGAAGTTGTTGGGTTAATTTTGGGCCTATCTGAATTGGGCCGGGTAAGTCCAAGTGATTTGATTTGGGCTTTGAATGTATCAATGATGGTTTCACGTACTTGCATTATGACATCGACTAGTCTAGATTTGCATTACATAAGATTCAATAAAGGGAAAAGTATTTCTGCAAAGCTGTTTTTTTCTTTCTCGAGACTTGAACTTGAAACGTTTAATTAAGGATGAAGGAATTCTATTCCGATGAAGCTAATGTTACTAGTAAATTGAGTTATCTTGTCTATGTTTGAGAACTTTAAAACGAAAATATTAGATTTATTTCAGTATTGTAATTTTGTTGGATGTATTCTAAAATAATTCCTACCAAGGTAGACTTTTCTCTTTGTCTTTCAAAATATTGCTTATAAAAGAAAGATAGTTGATTTTCCCGGACGGATGAAAGTGTTATGTGAAAAGGATCAAGGAATATCATAATTCTTATTCTATAAGAAAAGGAGGAGTAGTGGCTAGCTCTAGGAAAAAAATTAATAATTATGATATAAACAATTTGACAAAGAAAATCACTTAGACGAGACAGCTAAATAGCAAATAATATTTAAAGAAAATGGTAAGTTTTTCAATACCTAGGACTAAAGAGATTACCTTCTAGGAAGCTATTTGTCATATCATCAACCACAATTATCATTATTATTAATCATTATAATTGATTTTCACTATCACTAATCACCATTTACGATCATAATCATCGATCATCCTTACCACAATAACCATCAATCACTTTTGATAATTACCATGTTATTTATAATCTAATCACAAACAATATTAATCACTACCATCAATTATTACTATCATTCACCACAATTATCAACCGTTACTTAACGATCATCAATATCTTGCCAATAACCACTAACCACTACCACTATCATCCCAATAAACATTCATAATCACCATTAAAAATTTATAATATTTCAATGATACTAGCATTAGATTACTTAAATATTTATTAATTTTTAAATAAAGGAATAATATACACATTTATATGTTAAAAAACAAACCATCATAATTATTTAGTATTTAAATATTAATATTAAAATATATAACATTTTAATCTCAATGAACATAAACAATCTTCCAAACTCGATTAAAGAGATTATTTTATGTAAAAAAAATAGAAAAAAAAAGATTATTGTGAAAGATTATTTCTTTTTTTTAAAAAAAAAACAAAGAAAACTAATAAAATTTCAGAAAGCAGGCAAAGTGTTTGACATAATGCTCCAATGGCAGAAAAAGGCATGAATAGAAGACAATCGCCAGACCCAGTCTCAGTGCTACGAGGTCACCGCGCTTCTGTTGCTGACATTTGTTTTCATCCTTCTAAAACCATATTGTTTTCTGGGTATGAACGAACTTCTTCAGTTATTTACGGCATTAAGCTCCTGTTTGATCGTAGGTTTTGAAGTCGAAACTTGAAAAATCCAGTTTTTTAAGTTGTAACTTTTGAAATTTTAAAAAGTTATGCTCGGATATGCATTATAATTGGAAAAAGATTGAAACTTTGTGAGTGGAAGTTCCAAAATCCCAAAACTGGTATGAGCTCCGGCTCCGGGTTTGATAGTTGATTTTGAAGTTGAAACTTGAAAATTTGAATTTTTGAAGTTGTAATTGTTGGAAATTTTGGAGTTGTGTTTGAACATGCATTTTCCTCGGAAAAAAGATTGAAGCTTTGTGTGTGAAAGTCCCAAAAACTGGTTTTTGGGAAGCATGTGATCAAATTTCATGGTCAAACAGATATTAAGTTGACATAGGTTATACTGATTGGCTACATATAACATGGTTATATTGCAGGTCAACTGATGGAGAATTGCGGATTTGGGACACAGTACAGCATCGTACAGTTTCTTCTTCTTGGTATAATTTATAATAGTTTCTTGTACTTAGATTATGTTACTTGATTTTAGATATGCTTACTCGAGCTGAGGGTTTATCGGAAACAGCGTCTTCTTGGTATACCTGAACCCCACTTGTGGGGTTATACTAGTTATGTTGTTGTTGCTAGTTCTTGTACTTCTATTATCGTAGTTATTGTCAGAATGCTTTATTATGCTTTTACTTCCGCTTATTCTTTTTCTGGACTGTTTTTCCTTGAGCCGAGGTCTATCAGAAACAAATTTTCTACCTTTGAAGTAGGAGTAAGGTCTGTGTACACTCTATCCTCCCTAGACCCCACTTTGTAGGACTACACTGGGTATGTTGTTGGTATGATTATAATATTTTGGCTGGTTCTCCATATTCATTATGTATATTGAACATCCTCTTAATTAGTCCCCTGGACTAGTTTGGGGTAAGTATAGTAACTGTTGTATTATAAATTTTTTGCAACCCCAACTTGGCATATTTATTGTTTCTTAGCATACCTCAACTAGTTTGGGATTCGAAGGGTAGCTGTTGTTGCACTACAAGCTTCGATATAACTAATTTGGGATTGAGGGTACTTGTTGTATGGTGAACTTCTTCTTGGATCCCAACACAGTTTGGGTTTAATAGTCGATCACTGCTAACTGCAGGGTGCATAGTGCAGCACATGGGGTTATTTGTGTTGCAGCGAGTCCTGTTCTTGGGGATAACAAAGTTATCAGGTGCGTCTGTCCCTATCTTTATAATCGCTGTTAATTTGTTTGATATTTCAGTCAGTAGTAGTATTGTCACAATGGCTTTGAGTTTGAAATGAAGATGTTTTAGTGCCATCTGCTATTACAGATAGTTGGGTTAATTTTGTTTAAGGTTTGCCTTCTGTAATTTCCACAGCCAGGGCAGGGATGGTAGCGTCAAATGTTGGGAGTTTGGAGAAGGAGGTTTGTCCAGGTATTCGGTCTATATGTTTTAAATTATACCTTAGTATTGTTATCATGTTGGATTTCATTTATGCCTGTTACTTTACAGGGATTCTCATTAGTTTGTGTCTTGATTCATATGTTTTTGTACATTGTGTGATGGAATTCTGTGAGATGCTTAAATGAACCAGTTATTTGGTGTGATAACGCATGACAGCTCATTTGTTCCCCTGAATTGTTGGTTCAAAGTTGATCACAAACCTTTTACTATCATCATTTCTTAGTGCAATGTGTCTTTCTTTTTTCTTGTACGTTAAAGCAATATGCCTTCCTTCTGGGTGTTTGGAGAAAATATATGGACTCACAAACTGTCACGAGTCCTACATTTTCTGCAGTGTGATCTTATTTAATTTCTAGAAAGTTATGCAGAGATTGGTATATGAGTAATATCAAGAAACTAACTCCTCGAGACTGTTGGACCTTCTACCTCTGATTATCGCAAAGTTGATTTAAAAACCTGAAAATGTCTTGTGATCTGAAAGAAAAAATCACGGTACAACAAGATGTCATGGGCAGTGGACTTGAAGAAAGACGAGTCAAGTCACCTTTGCTTTTTAGTGAGTTTGGTCTTGTTCTCCCCCTTGGGGATGAGCACGGGAAAGTTTGGGCAGTACCACCCCCTACAACTTCTGTTTAAAATTTTATCCACAGAACCATCTAAGATTCTTTGAAACTTGATGGATGAATACAAATAAATAGAATCGTAATCTCACGGTATCAACAGAAACAGTTTCACAATGCATAACTTATAAGCAAAATGAATCAGCAGGAAATGCAAGAAGCCAAGAACAACTGCAAAACTTCCCAAAATTTGGCAACTAGATCATTATGCCTATATGAAAAGTCTGCATGCAAACTAAGAGATTTAGAGTTCTACATATGTTGTGAGGCAACCATGATCAGCTTCTTCTTTGTTTCTTATCTAGAAGGGGTGGGGGTGGGGGTGATAGTTCTTTCTTTTTTGTGTTTGGTCTTTTTAAGTCCAATATCTTTTCACTTATGCTATATTTGGGAACTTAAATGTGGCTACTGCTGCAGGTTTCAAAGTTTTCTAGGCCTTCGTAATGCATGAGAACTGATGCATTGCATTTTGGGGCTCAAAAATCTTTTCAGCACTATGTATGCAATGTTATATGTGTGATGTCTCTAACTTATTTCATGATAACGACAGTCAAATCATAATTACAGTTGCATTATAAGGAATGGGTACTCATTGCACCGGATCTTGTTTATCAACTTTTCTGGACTAATATTTGCAACATTATCTTTTCGATAGTCATTCCACTACTTTCTTTTACAAGTTTTATTAATATTCGCTGGCATGTTAGTTCGACTTTCGTTACCCCTTGATGGTGTTCAATCTTCATTTACCTTATGATTAGGAATGTGATTTGTGTTTTCAACAGGACACCATTATTTACAATAAAGACAAACGCTTATCATTTCTGCAAACTATCAATTGCAAAGTCACCAAGTGAGACATTGGAGACTGATGATCTGGAGATAAACAAAATTGTTGATGACATGCAAAGGGGAGAACAAGGAGATCCACTCACTGATTCCACCATATCCAAAGGTCTCGTTCTTGCCTTTTCTTCACTTTTCAGTTCATCTCTTTTAATTAAGCTCAGTCCATTACTTCTTAAATTTGAATTATGTGAGTTTGAATGTGCACTCACCTAGATTACTTCAGATTTTAAAATTTTTGGTCAACTGAATGATATATTAAAGGGCTATTCAAATTGACTTCAATATCTCTCAATGTAGGTTTTATTTAACCTAAAGGAAAATATCAGATCCATGTCAACTGTTTGTGTTTTATATAAATATTAAAGCATCCACATCCTATTTGAAAATGTTGGAGTTTGAATAATGAGAACAAACTGAACACAGCCTTAGTGCAAATTGCAGAAATTAAGTCTTAAAGAAAATCAGTTTGTTGTGTTTTTTTTTTGTATATACTTGATGATGAGTGTTTCTTATGTGTTGCTTGGAATTTTGATGCTATTTGGTTTCTATATATTGCTGTGGTTCTCAAGTAAAGTATGCTTCTTTGTGTACCTGGATATTGATTGGTTGTGTGCATTGCTTTAATAATATTTTGTCTCATAAGATTGTTTAACATATTGAAATTTTCAGGTAAGGAGCTTAGTGAAGGACCAAAATATGTTGCTATAGCAGGGGAACAATCTTCTGTGGTTGGTTGATGGTTATTTCTGATACGTTATCTTTTATTTTGAGTTCATCGTATGGAATTTACTGAAAACTAACCAATCCATGTGCAAAGGTTGAGATTTGGGATGTCAATACTGCAGAAAGAATTGCAGAGCTGCCTCATAGCTCTGGTAGCCTCTCAAATCAGACTCCGAACCAAAGAGGTCTGTTTTTTTCTTTTTCTCTTTTCGAGTTCTCTTCCTCTAGCTTGTAGCACATACTTTGGTATCTGCTTCTAAAATTTTGTAATCTGCTTGGGTTTTTCTATCTCTCTCTCTCTCAGGATACTCACTGTTGTTTCGCCTTTTAATTTGATTTTAAATTTCTGTATATATTTTCTCATAAAGTAAATACCCCCCAGGAATGTGCATGGCAGTTCAAGCGTTCTTACCTTCTGAATCTCAGGGGCACCTAAGTGTTATGGCAGGGTTTGTCCTTATATCTCCAATAGTAACCCAATTTACATTTTCTTTTCTACGTACCTTTATGTTCATATTCATGTGTCCATGCTTCCTTGTATATGCTTATTTGCCTTTGTGTGTGTATAAGGAGTAATTTTCAACATTGTCATAATTCCCTGAATGTTTACTTCCTCTAGATATAACTGCATAAAAGATTTCTTTAGTACAGTAGAGCATTTTATACCTTGTATGGTAAAGACATACGATCGTGCTTCTTTCATCATTCAGATGTGCAGTGATTTTGGGGGCACGCCAGCTGGTTTAATGTTACCAATTTAACATGTCCTGTAATCTGAGGAATTCTCTTTCTACTTCTAAGTTCTAGCTGACTGGACTTCATTCTTTCTGTGGTTTGTTTTGAAACCCTCATAACAGCCCTTTCCGCTCTCAGCATTTACAACTGCACTCTAGAACATTACTGAGAGAATGCATTCCATACTAGCTTTCCAATTTGGATGTATGTGAATTGGAACCTAACAGGCCCTTAAACATGTAAAATAACCAGAAAGCAAACTGCTATCTTGAAATTTATTTTCACATTTGCTCCTTAATGTGAGTTGCAACTGGCATCACTCTTCTCAAGAGAACCCTTCTTGCTGTCTGAAATAAGAATCTTCCCAATCAGGTGGGATTGACTAAAATGTTAGCACTATGAGCTGCTGCTATGTCTCAACCCTCTAGCATTGTGAACCCTTCTAGCACTGGTTTAAACTAGGTGCAATATTCCCTATGCGGCCAACCAAGTCCCTTTCCTAACAGTTGTACCTTTCTATCTTGGGCGTCTGTCACCACATTGTATACCACCACGTTCAATCTAGGATTCTTTCTTTGATAGAATTTCTGTTAAAAAATGATTAACGTGCATTTTATCAATTAGTGCTTGACTTAACAAACTAGATTCAAATACGTATGCCTACAGGTACGAGGATGGATCCATTGCTTGGTGGGACTTGCGTAATCCCGGAGTCCCATTGACTTCCGTCAAGCTTCATTCAGAACCAGGCACACTATTCTACCATACATAAAACACTTCATAAAGAACCTTTTCTAGTTCTATTTTCATACTTTCAGAAGGCATAAAAGTCATCGTTTTCTCCCTGCAGTTTTAAGCTTATGCATAGATGGAGCATGCAAAGGTGGTCTCTCTGGTGCTGCTGATGAGAAAATTTTGATGTTTGCATTGGACCATTCTATGGTAACTCCAACATAATCTCTAATTGCAAGATATGCTATTGTTGAATGGTGCTGTTGATGTGTATATATTTTTCACGTTAACTCCTCTTATAGCAAGAAACTATTACTAAAAATCTTGGTTGATGACTGATTTGAAATGTGCATATGCCTTCATGCTGCGAGGAAAATTTGGTTCTGATGTTTGAACCTCATTATCCACAATACATTGACAAGTTGGTTATCTTTTGTGATATTGTGTTTAATCTGTGAATATGTGTAGTTTTCCGTTGCAGCAATACACTGTCAAACCATAGAAAAACATTGTCCAGACTTGTAAATATATTTATGCAGATTGCAGCTATTAATAGTTATTAGTTGTGGAACTTGCAACTAGTGACTTCATTTTTATAAAACTTTCTTATGTATTTATTTGCAGGTCGATTATCTGGTAATGTAACTTTTCTACTCTTTTTTTTCCTGTAAACTAGGGTTCTTGTTTGATAAGAAAAGAAATTGTTTTTGAGCGACCTGGCATCTCTGGAACCTCAATCCGTCCAGATGGAAAAATCGCTGCAACTGCTGGTTGGGATCAACGGTAGGAATCTTAGAGACTTTTAAACTGTCAATTTGTGTACATTTAGGGTGTTGTTGCACACACCCTTTGTCAGTTTTCAATTGTCACTCTTAACATTAGCTCTCCCACTTATCTTTCATTGTCAGGGTTAGGATTTACAATTATCGCAAAGGAAAGCCTCTGGCTATTCTGAAATATCATAACACCACGGTATGCATTTCCCTTTTTCTTTCTGTTGACTGTTCTATTCCCTTTAAACAATCATCAAACTGATTTCGTACCATTTTCATCTCCTCTCTCACAATATGTTTCTGCAGTGCAACGCTGTTTCATTCTCTGCTGATAACAAATTATTGGCCTCTGCATCTGAAGATACAACAGTGGCTCTCTGGGAACTTTATCCCCCTAGAACATGACATTGTATCGTTGTTGATCCTCGTGGTGTTTGTAATGAATGGGTTAACGTCTGTAGTTTTGCAGCGCGAGAGTGATCCCCAGATGAGCATATGGAGTTGCTGGAAGATATTACTGATCATTAGAAAGAGAAGAGGACCTTAAGCTATTTTTTGGCAAATGGACACTTTGATCCGGCCTTTCCCCAGACCCTGCATATAGCGAAAGCTTAGTATATTGAACTATATTGCTTTTCAAGTTGTTTGAAAGAAACATAGTTGTGAAAATACTAAAAAAGAACTCTACTTGTAACTCTTAAACAAGAAGAGTTGTATATCAAGCTCTTCCTTTACTATCAAGGTTTTGTTAAGTTTAATATTTAAATTATGGAGTATTGTTATTATTCATGAACTATAACATTTTCCATCTAAAAACTCTTGTAATGCAATGTTTGCATAAATTACTACACCTTATAAAAATCGAATAATTTAAAAGTAATTTGACACGCTTGCAAAGGGTAGAAAGCGGACAGATGCCATCGAATCGGATGTGAACAAATTTCAGAAATCCGCTCTTAGAGTTCGAGAATCCAAACGCTGGCAAGTCAGCTAGCGAATCAAGGGGCAAAGAAGATACTCTAAATATTTCATTAATTACAAATAAAAAAACAAAAATTGGTGAAAATTAATATTATTTACAAAAATTATCTTTGTATGATTTATAGTTTACATAGTTGAGCCACCGAAGCAACCATTAATACTCGTAATCATATTATTAGGATAGACTTTTTACGTCATTTCCTTGAAAAAAAAATTGAAGGGAACATCCTTATAGATATTGTGAGAGGGGTACCCATGAAGAACTGAAAATCAAGAACTCAAATTTTCTATTAACAATGAACAGTTGTTGGATTTCTCCTTCCTATTTCCCACAAATTAAAGCTTCAATTTTGGAACCCAGAACAAGAATTCAACCATTTAGCTCAAAACCAGATTTCCCAACTGAAAAAATTGAATCTTTTTTGCCCTTTAATGTGAATTCCATCACTAGTACTTCAAACCCTTTTGTCAAACACTGCCTTAAGCTTCGCCAGAACTCTTCTTATCGCCATTTTCATGGTTCTGTACTTGTGGTTGGTTCTACCCCTATTAGGTAACTTTCTGTTCCTCCAAGTTTTCTGTTTTTTCTGGTGACTGTTAAAATTATTTTTTATGTATATATAGTAGATACTGTAGTATTTGTTGATTGTGGTTAGCTTAATAGTTTAGCTTAGCCTCACTTTTTAATGCCAAATTGTTAGATTTTTAAGCCATTAGGCTTAATGTTGAGTTACAACTTAGAAGATTATTCCATTCCCCTTTGGGATATTAACACCCGGAATTCTTGCAAGTTGGAGGAGAACTGTGTAGATTGTACTTAGTCCGTAGGGGCTATTTGACACGTAGCATTATCTCGAATCTTGAAGGGACAGCTCCATACGTCTACATTTGGAATGGCCTAACTCTGTTGTTTTAGTTTAAGAAGCTCATTTTCATCTTTTATGATCTATAGATGTGGTGATTTTTTGCTGAGTATTTTCTTCCGAGCTCTTATCGTTCCCTTATGAACTGTTTTTTTTTTTTTTTTTTGCACTTGCTCATATTCTTTACTCACTCTTCCTGGAGGTTGGTCGTAGAGGGATTGAGGAGGGTAATGGTAGGCCTAAGAAGTATGTAGGCAAGGCATAGCGTGACTTCAAACCCCCGAGGATATGACCCTTGATAGGAGGGTGTATAGATTGAGCATTATGATAGAAGGTTAGTAGGTAGTTGAATGCTTTGCTTTCCCATTCCCCGGAGTATTAGTATTAGTCTCCATTATTGTATTTTCTTGTTGTTTCTACTTGCTGCTACTGTCATCTTTTTTATCTGTTTTGAGACGAGGGTCTATCGAGACCAACCTATCTTGCTTTTCAAGGTAAGGATAGGTCGATGTACACATGACCCTCCCTAGACCCTACTTGTGGGATTATAATGGGTTTGTTGTTGTTGTTGTCGTTGTGTTCTTCAATCTGCTTATTGAAATTTTGAGCTACGTGGCTCGAGAAATTCTTTTTGGTTTGTCATTTGACAGTTTGATCTTTGATGAGGTAAACATCTTCCCATAGAAGTTTGACTGATTTAACCGATCTATGTGACCTTTGTCAGGGAAATATATAGTTTTCAAGAAAGAGTACAAGAGAGACCTATTACATTAGACTGCTTACTCGTGCTTGATGAAGCTCATATACCTGAAGACCTAAATCTTCAATCAGTTCGCCTTGTCCGCATCAGCTCAACGGTGATGAAGAAACTCTCTGGTTTACAGTCGATCGATTCTATTAAAATGATTGCGTTAATGAAAATTCCCTCAACATTTCACAGTGTTGATGATGAATTCCTAGAAGAAGATTGCAGTACATGGTTCAAGAATGCTCATCGAGTTCTAGTTCTTGATGGAATCCAGGTAATTTACTTAGACCACATACGAAAAATAATTTTGAAATTCATAAATTGTGCTAAAGAATCATATCGGAATCATTGGATTCATGGCTACTGACGATGCAGGATCCTGGTAATCTTGGCACATTACTTAGATCGGCTATGGCATTTGGATGGGTAAGAAGATGGTTTCAATTTTGATTTTCGTCGATATCATTTATTCATCAGCTATACTCTCATTGGTCAGTGCTTTCTAGTTTCTAGTACAACGTCTATAGTTCTTTGGTTCGTTCATGTTGGTTACTGTTTTTTCGTATGACATAATACATAAACAGACACTCAAACCTATCTCAGATGAGAAGTAGACACTTCAACATTGAGTATGTATCTAAACATCTCAAATCGTCTCCACTTTGTCAGTTGAACATTTCACCATAACGGCCATTTTTTCTTTGAAATCATCTTTGCATGTTATGTTATATTGTACGTCTTCTATAACATTTCGATATAGCAGCCAAAAATTATCCTGACAAGCAACGATGTCTGACTGTAATATGCAAAATCAAATCTTTTTGGCAGGGTGGTGCCTTTCTACTTCCTGGTTGTTGTGATCCATTCAACGAAAAGGCGCTTAGAGCTAGTCGGGGAGCTTCCTTTCAACTTCCGTTAGTCTCCGGTGATTGGCTCCACTTAGATGCTCTAAGAAACCATTATAACATGAAAATTCTGGCCGCTCATCCTGTAAACGATCAAAAGCCAAGGAGAATTTCCAGGCTCACCCGCGACTTCGCAGATTCTTTAGCAGATAGTCCTCTGTGTGTGGTTTTGGGCAGCGAAGGAGGCGGCCTTTCTGAGAAAACTAAGGATGCAAGTGAGCTAGTGAATATTCCGATGACCGGAGAATTCGAGTCTCTTAACGTTTCAGTTGCTGGTGGAATATTGTTATACATGTTACAACCTGAAAATCATAAAGATTTAAGCTCTGGTTGAAACATTCTCAACTTAGCAATAGAATTGTCTATAACTTTAAAGTGAAATATAATTAATTTTAGTGGGCGACCTTGTGGTGCAGTGGATGATGTTAGCTTCTTTCTTAATAGAACATCTCGAATTTGAGTTTTGATATAAAATAATCTTTGATAAGGAGCGATTTCTCTGAATGAACACGAATCTGAAATATTTGTGGTACAGTGGATGATATTAGCTTCTTTCTTAATAGAAAATCTCGAATTTGAGTTTTGATATAAAATAATCTTTGTTAAGGAGTGCTGAATGAACACGAATCTGAAATAATCTTATTTTATAATAGCCAGCGGAGTCGCCATTCTGTCGCGCCCCATTTTCGCAGAAAACGGATTTTCTGCACGACCTAACAACTCTTTTGGGATTTTGACTTTGAGGAGTCGCCACCGAACGAATTAAGGCGCGTTAGGGCACCTATCTAACCTAACTAAGTCTAACTAAGGTCAACGAGCCAGAGATTAGGGTAAGGGTTCAAATTACCTCGAGGGGAAGGTGTTAGGCATCCCTCGAGGTCCACAAGTGTGGGTCCTAGCCGTATTTCATGCAATCTATGCGGGGGTTACAATTAGCAATCAAGGTCACTTCATTTATTAATTTATTTAATCTTGCTAAGTGATAACAAATACAAAACAATTAATACTATTTTTCATTAATTTGAGCATGCAAGGCTAGGTGAAAACAATAAATAAACAATTAAATTTTATTTTTATTAAGCATGTGAGACTATGTTATAAACAAAATGTAAATATTAAGCAATTAATATGTGAGAAAGTAAAATTATGAAAATTGAGCAAGTTTTGAATATGAATTTTTTTATTTTTTTTAAAAAATGTTTGTCTCTTTATAGGGATGATGCCACGATATTGTTGATCGCGCTCCTCCACCATAGAAACAATTTTGATTTGAGGTCGGTCTAAAAAATAGATTATATTTTTGAAAATGATTTAAAAGATTTAGTTTACATATAGGCACATAAATATTTACACATAAATACACATAATTCTTTTTGAAATTCATGGGTAGGTGGTACTTCCGAGGATGCGTCGGTTTAAAAATTGGAACTAGACCTCATAGTTCCTTTGACTTTTCCACTAACGATAGGTTAGGAGATAGTACTTGTAATTTATTTCAAAAATAATTTCATAATCAATCCAAAATTTCAAAGGAAGATTGAATAATGACTTTTAAGAAAATTATGTTGCAAAACTTTATAAGTACTAAAAACTAGTAGAACATTAAGGTGATAAATTTATTAAATGCAAAGGTTTTACTATGAAATATATTTAAAATACAAATAATTTGTTAAATTCATGAAATGATTCTAATTTAATATTATTATTATTTTATGAAAATAACATATTGTATCATGAGTGCAGAAATCTTAAAAAAGAACAAATAAGATTGTTAATTAATAATATTAACTGATTTTAGGGGGAGGGGCACAAATATGCACAACAAATTTTATTTTTTATTATGGATATGCTAAAGGTTTATTTACAACCCTATAGACATGATTTCTAGGTGTTAAAAACAAAGTAACATATATATGCATGATTTTGTAAATAATATGAACAATTTAATCCTTAGGCACAGTTACTACGTGATAAGACAAATGAAAATTTATAACATATTTTTAACATCTAACAACCTACTAGATTATTAGGATTTGATTTTAACATTTTAAAAAAATTAATGGAATCTAATTTTTTTTTTTAAGACTTATTAACAAAAGCGTCAAGCAAATTGAAAATTGGTTAGATTATAACACCTACAAACAATAATTCTAGGTGGTTAAAGATAAAAACCTATAGGCATGATTTCTAACTTTTTTTAAAAAATTACAATGAACAAGTAGGCATGTAAATCCTACTCCCTTAGACGATCCCCAAATAAATTTATATATGAGAGCTTTAGAGTTACAAATGTTACAACATTCAAATAAATAAAAATAAGAAAAAGAAATATAGATTCAAATAAACAAATAAATCTTTCTTCATGGTTGATCTTCAACTTGAACTTCAAGTTTGAAACCTGTTAAAACAGTCATATAACGGTTGAGTAGATTAGAAATGGTAGCAATGAAAAGCAAGTTGATACAACCTTTACTCGAACAAAAGCAAAAAGCAAGGTAGCGAAGAAGAGCACTTGAATGTTTATCGAAATCTTAATGTATTTAGAGTAGCAAGAGAGCATGAGAATGAAGAGTGATGAGAGAACTTGTGATTGAGAGTGAATGAGTGTATGTCTTTTTTTTTTTTTGATAATGAATAAAAGGGGTCTTATTTATATAGTAAAGAGGGGAAAGCAAATAAGGAAAAAAAATATTTAAAGGAATCAATTAAATATATTGATTTCCTTATTATAAAAGAGGACCAAATCAAAAATTTTAAAATATTTCATTACCAAATATAAACAAGTAAGAATAAATTAATAAAGTAATATTTTTTCACAAATAAAGAAGAATCCAAAATCAGAAAATATTTAATTATATTTACCAAATATAAACAAGTAAGAAATTAGCCTTTATCTTATATATATTTTTACCGAATATAAATAAATAAGAGAATGACAACTTTTTCCTAATAAGGTAAGAAGTTACCAATTAGCCACACTAATTAATTAATTAGTCAAAGCACTATCAAAGAGATAAGCAAGAAAAATTATCAGAAATTCAGCAAGGAAAGAAAACTCTTCTTGATACGAAGTATATAATAGTCAACTTAATTCATCATCAAGACAAGAAAAAATATTTTAGAAATTGAACATCATTGAAGGAAAAAGATCATGATAGACATATTTCAAATTAACTTAGCCAGAGAAAATCAGCCAATTATCATATATAAACAAGCAATCACGTAAAGTCATTCATCACAAATGACTAATATTCAGGCTAAAATACATCAACAATTTGAGATCAATTAGAGGGAGAGGATTTGGGATAACCAATCAGCCTGAGCATAACAAGATTTTAAAATTGTTTTAAGATATGTAGAAATAACTTGAGATAGAGGGCAGCTAACCACAATCAATACTATTAGAGCCGAAATTGATTCAGTCACAAAAAGACAGTTCAAAGCTTAAGACAATGCATCAAGGATATTTCGAATTGGCCATATTATATGATTAAGACTAATAATATGAACATGGACAACAAAATAATATATCTACACATTTTGCTTGTTTGCAACCTGTACAACAGTAAACGAAAGTTAAAAAATACCTGTGTACGATCTGAGCACACATCAATGGAATAACGGAGCACAAATCAACAACTAAGATCAAATCGAACATGCCAAACACAGACTCTCGAAGCAATCATCTCACAATAACCAATGATGTAATGAAAAAAGATTTAAATCATTTGGATTAAAACTTACTTGGACGGATCTGTTGAGATCCGCCTTTGAACTCAAACTTCGCCGGAGATAGAGATTCACTTGTTCTATCTTATGGTTGCTGCTGACCGGAGTTGATGTTGCTCTCCTCGCCAGAATTTTTTTCTTGTTTGGCGTTGCTGCTTGTGTTTGTTGACCGGAGCTGCTGGAGTTGTTGTCCATTGTTTTGCCGGAAAAGGGAGGGGACGAGCGGACTGCTTGCTGGCGGGAGGCGCTGGAGCTGCTGCCTGGATTGTTTTCCTCGCGATGGCTCTCTGCTCGGAGCTGCTGCGCTGGTGTTGTTGGAGCTGCTGGCCGGCCGCTGCTGCGTGGAGTTTCTGGAGTCGGAGCTGCTCCTCTAGGCTGCTGCTGCCTGCAAAAGAAGAAGGAGAAGAGAAGAGAGGCGAGAGGGAGAAGAGAAAAGGTGGAGGCGGGGAGAGGGAGAAGGACGGAAAGGGAGGCGGCTGGAGAGGGGTGGCGACAGAGGGGCGTTGCCACCTCTAGCTGATGGCCTCGCCGGCCGGAAAAAAGAAGAAGGAAAGTGTAGGAATAACTATTTAATTAAAATATTACATATATTAAAATATTTTTGTATAATTGAAAATCATTTAAATTTTAAAACATTTGAAATTCATTAAAATAAAAAAATATATAATAATATTTATAATAATTTTATAAAGTAAACGATATTAAAATATATAATTTTTTGAGAAAAATCGATTAAAACTTTAAAACTTTAGGTAAATTTTAGAATACGTATTTAGTCGAATAAAAATCCTCAAATTGTTAAAGGTCGATCAAAATTGAGTGTCGACAATACAAAAAAAAATCATAAAAGTTTTAGCCTTGATAATATTTCTGGCTCTCGATATTTCCGTTTGCTTAATTATGAATAATCACAAATTTTCTGAAATATTAATCACTTCATCATTTAATTATTCATGTACTATATTTAGTTTGTATTATTATGTATTTGATGATAATATACTTTCAAAAATAGTTTAAATAGAATATATTTCATACATAAAAAAAATTAGATTTATTTTTTGAAAATGAAGGCTAACTTTAAAAATATATAAATTAAAAAAGAAATCTTATTTTAGAAAAGAAAGAGAACGCTTTTGTGTTGCTTGGAAAAATTACTTATAACTTTGTTTGGTTTGCTTGTTTCAAGCTTCGATAATTTACAAATGAGAGCTCCCTATTTATACTACTATCTAGGAGCTAAAGTGTAAATAAAATTTACTTACAAGTTCTTCTAATAATTATGCTTTGGTCCCTATTCTAGAAAAGTCTACACTTTCTAGAATATATCAAATCATTTAAGAAAATATCTAAATTATTCTAGAGAATTCTAAGGAATTCTTGATTAATCTAAAAGGTTCTAGAGTTCTCCGCAAACTTCTCCACAACTCTAGCCCCTTCCACCTCTTTCAAATGCAAAATTTAACTAAGATATGGCGGGACGTAACCCATGACTTGTTAGCACTTTCTAATTATTATTTTCTTCTTGTTGCATACATTTATTATTATTTGTCGCTTAAACAAGTGATAGGTTAATTACATGACCTAAGTATATCAACATTTTTTTATCCACTCATTTGGTGTTCAAATTTCATAATAAGATTTCGTCTAATAATTTAATATCGACTCGTAATATCTATTTAAAAGAAAGCTCTCTTTAACAATTTTTTCTCATTCCTATAATTTAACTCCAAATCTCTAACTGGTTAAGATTTGAGGGGTTTTATTCAAACTTTTATTAATTATTGATTAATGTACCATTTTGATTCACTATATCCATTCAAATAATAATAATAATTAATTGTATTTTTTGTAGTGCGAAAAAGGAGATAGGAGCAATAAATGTGATTCCTATCATACGATATTAACGAAGTGGCGTAAAGGATCAGGTATTTTTATTTTATATGGTTTTATTTTAATATTTTTATTATTATTTTGAAGTAATTAACTAAAAATATTGAGATTAGTTGATTTAGTAAATTTTGAATGTTGTACAAAATAAAATAAAATCTTGATATATTATCCTAATTATATCTGCTTCATATTATTTATTAATTAAAATTGTAACGTATGATTTCTTTTTGTAACGCAGCTGTCATTTGAACATCGGATATTGGCTCAAGTCTTATGCTTGACTCCTTTTATGGCGTAGGTTTTTTATTCAATATTTAATATTTATATTGAAAATTAATTAATTAAAATTTATATCAAAAAATTTTATTTTAATTTTTAAAATAATGTATCTTTTATTTTTTAAATATTTATTTGCCTTCAGTTATTAATTAAATAAATGATTTTCTTTTTATGTCTACACAGTGCATGAGAGAGGCAAATAACCAGAAGGCATGCAGAGAAAAATACAGCAAATTGATGAAAATTAGTTATTTTGTTTCTCGCTTTTAATATATTATTAATAGTTAATTACTATGATTTTATTTTAGTTACAATCACGATTGACTTTATATTAATATTTCAATAGATAATGCAATTCCTTAGTTTTTGTTATTTATAGTATGGTTATTTAATTCAATCCTATTCATTCTTTTTCAGTTAATGAATTTTCTCTTATTTATAATCATACTATAATAATTAATAATAATATATCCTCTTTATATTTTCTCTTCATCATTTGTTAAATATTTATGTGAACATGCTTCATGATTAATGCATCAATATGAAGTCTAGTTGAAATCGATAGTTTAAATATAATTATCTTACAAAATAACGAATTAGAAATTTTATATTTCTCTTGCATTTTATAATTTATTATATGCAGAGATCTTATATATTCTATAATATCCTTAGACCTTATATAACAATTTTTGAATAAAATATTTTTTTTCTCTCTCTGTAAATTTAATATTCCCTTCTTTGTCTTTATTTAGTTGTCCACTTTAGAAGTGACAAACATATTAAGACACCAATTATTATCATATGTTAGTTATAATTTTATTCTTTGCTTAAAAGATTATGTAATTCCAAGTATAATAAATTTATTTTCTGATTTCAAAAACTTGCATTATAACTTACTAGTACTTAGGGGTGTGCATCGGTCGGTTCGGTTCGGTTTTACATATAATCGATTCGGTTTATCGGTTTTCGGTTTTAAAATATGCTAACCCAATAACAAACCAATAAGAAATTCTTTATCGGTTTATCGGTTTTTGATGTTATCGGTTCGGTTTCGGTTAACCCAATAAGAAAATGTCGATCAAATAATATATAATAGTACGTATGTTATAATTACATGTTACCAACTTACCGCCAAAACATAATAGAAAACTTTGAATGTTGATCAAATTACTAACATTCACAAACTTGCAAAAGCTATCTCCTACAATTACGAACTAGAATTAAAACTAAAATAAAATATTTCAATGAGACAATCTTGAACAGTTGCTTGATCCACCAGATAATCAATGAAGTTCTCACCAATTTCGTAACCAAAAAATCACATAGCCTGAAAAGCTAATATTGAATCTATTTATGTATTAAATTATGTATATTTAATATTGAGGAAGGGTAAAGTAGTAAATAATTATCGTCTTATTGGGTTATCGGTTTACCCAATAACCCAATAGGAAAAACCGAAACCAACCCAATACCCCAATAATTATTTTTTCTAAACCCATTAAAAACCCAATAACCCAGTAACCCAATAACAATAACCCAATAACATTTTATTGGTTCGGTTTATTGGTCGGTTCGGTTTTTGCACACCCCTACTAGTACTAGAATTTTTTTAGAATTAAATAAGGGCATATTAGGAAAAAAATTTATTGTCCTTTCTTAATTTGTTAAAATGGACAAGTAAATAGAAACACATATAAAATAAAATATGGACAGGTAAATAGGGACAGAGAGAGTATAATTTAATTGCACACAAAATTTAAGAAATATAAAAAATTTCTGATATATTTGAAAATTATTTTCAAAATATATAAATATTAAAATAGAAGAGTACATTTTGTGTTTTTCTTCTTCAAATAAGTGGAGTTGAATTTGAATAAAATAGTGTAGATTTATCAAATATACATTTTTTTATTTTTGTACAAAGTGATTAAAAAGTGTAAATTAAATCGAGATGTAGTAATAAATATTCTAAAAAGTAGAAATGTTTATGAATGTGTATTTAGGCCTTCAAATCTGGTGAAAAGCCCAAATCCAGTCAAACATTTCACTTCCGAGCCCAAACTTCTCCTCTTCACCGAAAAATTTCCGCCGGAATCCGCCACTCTGTCGGCAATGTGGTCGACGAAACTTTCACAACCACCGGCATCTAGTTACTGCAGTCTCCAAAGCTCCCTCCTCTCTCTCGCCATCTTAACCTTACTCTCCTTCACATACCTTTCCCTCAAATCCTTCCACTCTCCTAATTCTCCTTCTTCTGAAACTCCTTCGCTCATCGTGCAATCATCTCAGGTACTGCTAACATTTTCTTCTAGATTCTTCTAAAACATGCTGATTTATGCTTGTTTCAACTAATTTATTTATTTGCGATTTAAGGTTGTTAGGGAGGAGGAGGAGGTGTTATCGGATGTGTATAATTCGCCGGGAGTGTTTAGGTTGAATTATGAAGAAATGGAGAGGAAATTTAAGGTGTATATATATAAAGATGGAGATCCGAAAACGTTTTATCAAACGCCAAGGAAGCTGACTGGGAAGTATTCTAGTGAAGGATATTTCTTCCAGAATATTCGAGAGAGTAAGTTTGTTACTGAGGATCCAAATGAGGCTCACTTGTTCTTCATTCCGATCTCTTGTCATAAGATGAGAGGAAAGGTAAGCATTGTGTTCTGAAGTATTCAAATTCAAAATCTTATTTTGATTTGCTTTTTGGTGTTAGATTCAGTCTTGTTTGATGTTTATTGAGTAAATGTTGTGCAAAATAGTTAGATATTGGAAGTTCAGTTACAGTAATTACAGTTTAATGGCTAATGTGCTGAATTTTTTGAATGGAGAGTGGCAATGAATACCTTAAACAGTTGCATCAGGTGGCTTCTTTTTGTAATCCATTTGATTGGTGATAGAATCTCTAAGTTCATTAATATGATTCGATTGGTTTAACAAGGTTGAAAAACATTTGTTTTTTTCTTGGCTGAGGATGTTAAGTAGGACTGGCAGATCGGTTAACAAGGAGTCGAAGACACGATGGCTAATTTTTGTCTAATTCATTTAGATCTTATGCTAGAGAGGGTGCATGAATGAGAAGTACAATTACTTTGGAGTTTAGACATTACTGTTGTCTATTGTATACATTATCTTCTTAGGAATCAGAAGTCCGATTCCAGCATCTATTAATGCGGGCGTGTTAGCTGAATGTGTTAGTTTTTCTAATCCAAGTGTTAATTATTTAACTGGAAATGCTGCAACCAATGCTGAGAACATTGATTTTTCATGTATAAGGGAACTGGGAATCACGGTGTACGTAGTAATGTCACTTCTTTCTCCTTTGCACTTATTGTGTAAATAACTTTTCTCTTTTGGCCTTCCCTATTGTTGCTATATCCATGTAACATGTGCTGCTTGTTATACTTGTGTAGTACCAGCTCTTGGTTTGTATAGATTATCATTCTGCGCCAACATTGAAAAGTCTCGTACTTCTGAGAAGACATATACATTTGGCTCATAATCTTAGTGTATATTCTGATACGAGCTTCCTTTTCAAAAAATAAAATAAAATTTTATTCTGATCCTAGCTTTTTGAACATAAAAAATTTGAAACACATATACTATTTAAGATTGGGGTATTTGGCACTACCTAACTTTTGGGACTCCTCATATATTATGTAAGAATTCTTTGATGGAATGCAGGGAACATCATATGAGAACATGACCATAATTGTACAGAACTATGTTGATAGTTTGATAGCCAAATATCCATACTGGAATAGAACCATGGGTGCAGATCACTTCTTTGTTACCTGTCATGATGTTGGGGTCAGGGCAACTGAAGGGCATCCCTTTCTTGTAAAGAATGCAATCCGTGTCGTGTGCTCCCCTAGCTATGATGTTGGATATATTCCGCATAAGGATGTTGCTCTTCCACAAGTTCTGCAGCCATTTGCCCTTCCTGCTGGAGGAAATGACATTGAGAACAGGTAATCCTGTTGGATAATGAATGTGCCACAGATCAGATCATTCTCTTTCCATACAAATTTCTACTTCTTTTTGTCTTTAATCCTTTTTTCTGTTGACACATCCAACATGGTTACCTCTATGTGAATAGTTAGAATCCGACATCTCATTGAGCCAAGGATGAAGGAAAAAAACATCTGCACCAGTTTAGTGATAGTTTACTGACAGACTGCAGTTTTATAGCATTTGTATTTCTCTCAACCTGGGCCCTTGTGTTACTGCCAATCTTCCATCATGCGCGATAGTTTTTCTTCCATAGCACTTGAATTACACCATTAAATATGGAAAAATTGGAAGATGAAAAAATGACTAGGATATGCCCTTTTCTCCCAACTGAATACCCATTCCTTTTCTTTTACTTGTCCCAAGGCTATGTTTAAGAAGAAATTTGTCTTCTTTTTTTTTATGACAAGGGAAACCCGCAGCCGCTACTCTTTGGGTGCGCACAAGGTAATATCTCACTATTAGAGTCCACATGCTCAGCCCCTTCTTAAGTGTAATTCCACAGATTCAGCACTTTCTAACTGACTCTATAGCCCTTTTCTGCAACTCATACCTTTCTTTAAAAGTCTTAATTCAAGCTTATGATCTCGCTGTTACAAATATTTATAGAAGTAATTTTCAACTGCATCTTTTGTGTGCCTTCCCTTGATAATTATACTTCTCAGTTGCATCTACCATCCCCTTGGCATCTCTTTATATATATGCCTTCTTCTTTAGTATCTTTTTATGTTGATCTTCCTATTTGTGGGCACAAACAACAACAACAACATCCCAATGTGATCCCACGAGTGAGCACATGTATTTTATTAGTTTCATGGCTCTTTTTTATGAGAAGTTAGAAATTTTTATCAAACAGTACCAAAAAGGTACTGAAAAGAGAGTCTTCTAAGGACTGCAGATGATTTAACAGTGATTCTAAGTCGGAAACAATACTCGTCTTACTCAACAGATAGATACTTCTTAAATATCTTTCATGGCCATTTGTGTTAAGATTAAACTGAATATCATACATTAGTAGATTGATCAGGTAGTTGTAGTTCTATCTAATTCTTGGAGGCCCAATACAATTAGTGAAAATAGCATGTCAGTAACAGAGATCCTAATTTGTACAGGACAACTTTGGGTTTCTGGGCAGGTCATAGAAACTCTAAAATCAGGGTTATCCTGGCACGTCAGTGGGAAAATGACACTGAATTGGATATTTCCAACAATAGGATAAACAGGGCTACAGGACCTCTTGTTTATCAAAAGAGATTTTACAGGACAAAGTTCTGCATATGTCCAGGTGGTTCCCAGGTTAACAGCGCTCGTATAACAGACTCAATACATTATGGATGTGTTCCTGGTAAGTGTTTGAGCTTTTTTGACAGCTTGAAAGAGTCATTGTGTTTTATTATGTTGTCTTATCTTCAATTAAGCATCTCATGAACACACCAAGTTGAGCGATGGTAGAGTTTCTTCTTAAAATGACTACCTTCTCCTAGCGTCTCAGTTCTTGTGGAAATTATGCCGAATTTATAATAAGCTTTAAGATAGGATATGAAAGGTTTGTAAGATAGTGTGGAACCAAGTGTTTGATCTTCATTCACAAATTCATTTTTTAGTCTTCTTTCTCTCTGTTTGAGAAAATGATTTTCTCTCGAAAGGTAAGGCGCTAGAGGGTCATACGGAATGCGGGGTGGGGGGACAGTGAGCAGATGAAGTAATTGGTCACCAAGTTAGTTAAAAACAATCTGGTGTGAAGAAATTCATGGTGAAATGCTGTTCAACATACTTGTTCATCTTTTTTATTAAGATTATCTGATTGTTTTAACTTTCACAATGCTTCCTTCCTAAGTCTCCACTACTTTTTGGGTCATTTTGCAGTGATACTTTCTGATTACTATGATTTGCCATTTAATGACATTATTGATTGGCGTAAGTTTGCGGTCGTACTGAGGGAGAAGGATGTATATGACCTAAAGCAAATTCTCAAGAACATCACACAAGAAGAATTTGTCACCTTGCATGACAATTTAGTAAAGGTGAGTAACATCTTTGATACGTTTTGAGTATTTATACCCATCGTTCGTACATAATGTGCTAGTGTATGTGAGAAGACACAAATTGCTTTGCTATGAGTCTATATTAGTAAATTTCTTGTGATTAATCTTCTTTTTCTCAGATTAAGAAGCACTTCCAGTGGAATGCACCTCCTATAAGACATGATGCTTTTCATATGGTCATGTATGAACTCTGGCTTCGCCATCACGTGATCAAATACTAGACCAGAAGCTACATATGTATTTGCATTTGTACATTTTATACAATTATAACCGAAATTAGCTCTCGCAATCAAACATACTGAACAGTACACATACAAATCATCACTTCTGATTCAGATTATAACTCTGTCATTTCGAATTTAATTTTTCTGCCACAGAGGCACTTGAGAACAAAAGATGACCTCCCACTAGCCATTTCGACTTCCTCATTCACTGCAATATCATCCTACAAAATAGAATACACAATATAAGTATAAGAGTTCTTTACAAAACTGGAATCTAAGGACCGAAAAAAAAACTCTTACTTGAGACTGTTCAGTGCCATAATATTCTAGAAGAGGCATATCAATTTCATCATCTTGTTCATTGGGCATCTGCAACAGATAGATAAAAATAAGAACGCAAGAATCAAGGACTGAAAGAAAAAATAAATTTACCTCCATGCCATGATTCTCCAGAGGCGGCCTAACAACTTCAACTTCTTGGTCACTGGGCATCTGCAACAGATAGATAAGAATAAGAACGCAAGAATCAAGGACTGAAAGAAAAATTAAATTTACCTCCATGCCATGATTCTCCAGAGACGGCCTAACAACTTCAACTTCTTGTTCACTGGGCATCTGCAACAGATAGATAAGAATAAGAACGCATAAATCGAGGACTGAAAGAAAAAATAAATTTACCTCCATGCCATGATTCTCCAGAGACGGCTTAACAACTTCAACTTCTTGTTCACTGGGCATCTGCAACAGATAGATAAGAATAAGAACGCAAGAATCAAGGACTGAAAGAAAAAATAAATTTACCTCCATGCCATGATTCTCCAGAGGCCGCATAACAACTTCAACTTCTTGTTCACTGGGCATCTGCAACAGATAGATAAGAATAAGAACGCATAAATCGAGGACTGAAAGAAAAAATAAATTTACCTCCATGCCATGATTCTCCAGAGGCGGCCTAACAACTTCAACTTCTTGGTCACTGGGCATCTGCAACAGATAGATAAGAATAAGAACGCAAGAATCAAGGACTGAAAGAAAAATTAAATTTACCTCCATGCCATGATTCTCCAGAGACGGCCTAACAACTTCAACTTCTTGTTCACTGGGCAGAATTTGGGTCTGCAAAAAAAAGAAAACAAGAACTGTAAGAAAGGTAACTTCATATAAAAACAAAAAGTGTGAATCTTTTATAGACCTGTCTAGTAGTATTTAAGAACCAATTAGAATTTGTTTGATGGGTGCTTTTAGGAAGATTGATGATCCTATTTGTAATTGGAGTAAAAGTGGCCGGAGCAGAAGGTAAAACCAATTCTTCTGTCTCTGTTTTTTGCCTTTTGTTCCGGACGGTGTCCGTCATAACAATGGTGGAACGAGCTCTCGTCGGAAAAATGGCAGAACGAGCTCTCGTCGGAAAAATGGCAGAATGAGCTCTCGTCGGGAAATTGGCAGAACGACCTCTCGTCGGAAAATTGGCAGAACGACCTCTCATCGTAAAAATGGCAGAACGAGCTCTCGTCGGGAAATTGGAAGAACGACCTCTCGTCGGAAAATTGGTAGAACGACCTCTCGTCGGAAAATTGGTAGAACGACCTCTCGTCGGAAAATTGGAGGCGGCCATCTCCGGCCGTCGAGGGGTATAATTTGGCCGTCTCTTCTTCGATTGCTGTTGGTGTACTATCACCATTTCTGTTGTCTCTTTTTAGAATTTCTAATGTAAATACCATATGAGAAGATATATATAGCGTCATCAGAATAAGAGCGGGAAGTGTGATTTTAACGGTCTTAGCTAACTTATATTTTTTTTAAAAATGGCTACCCCATTTTTTGAGTCTTCATTTGTATTAGCTAGCGAATATTATGCAAGTTTAATATGACTATTTTGATCTAAATTGTAAATTAGAGTTCTTAATTTAAAATCTCAAACATAAAAATCTTAAATGCAAATAACTAAATCATTCGACAAGTAACTTTTTTTAGTTTTATACTTATATTTACGCTACTGAGTTAATAAATACATGACGTGTTTATCAATAAATTCGTAATTCTTAATTAAAATGCATTCTCAGCTCATTTAGTCACAAAAGTGTAGTAAATTTATATTATTTGATTTATTTGTTTATTTAAGAAGTCAAAGTTCGGCACTAGGTATTGTTCATCCAAAAATTAGCAATAAATGAGTATGCTATACTAAGCAAATGAAAGGGAATAGAGCGTTAGTGAACGGTTATCAGCGGTTAGTCGTTGAGACTGACTAGCTGGAATTATTCTTAACTATTTACACTCAATAAACCGGAATATATAATACTGTACTATTTATTTTCTGTCCAATCGAGAAAAACCATCTTTTCAGTCAATAAAAGAGAGGGTATAGTTGAGACTTGAGAGGTATAAACGTTTAGCTAATGTATGGGGCTCGCATATTTATTCTTATAATTATTATAGTTTATCAATGTTTTTAAATAGAAAACAATAGTAATATTTTGGTTTTGATATAAATATTTGGTTAATTATCTTAGCCTATATTTTGAATCTTATTTTATTCAAATTAATTATTTTATTTTGTTAACCATGAGAAGCTTGTTAATCAATTATACTAATTCGTTTTCTATTAAATTCTAGTTTCATTAAATTGATAAGTCTCTTTGATCAAAAAGAAATATTGGGCCAATTTCTGAAAATCCAATGGCCCACCCTTTCTTTTGTTTCCTCCTATCCGACCCAATTCCAAAATAATACCCAAACCCAAATCCTTTAAGATTTTCAGCAGCCCATAATATCTCTAAGCCCAATCCCAACTCCTCCAACCCGACCCAAATTCCTGTCTTCCAAAAGGAGCCCGTACGCTGCAACTTTAGCCATCAACGTACAAAGGCGCACTGGATGGAGAGCATAAGGCAACCTGCTCCTCTTTGTCGTCTTCTTCCTTGTCTCTCTCGGTTGCAGGCAGCAAATCACGCGTGTTTGTCCTTGGAGGCCTTGAGATCGAGACACGTCTCGTCCCAAGGACATCCGAGCCGATCCGAGCCATCGACCCTCTTTTCCTCTTTCGGAATGGAACAAGTTTGAAGGAAAAGGTGTTTCTTCAAAAGAGGAAAAGGATTCAATTTCAATGGGAGATTGGCTTCGAAGCGATTTCGATCCGGATTTTTCCCTCTCCAACAAAACCTAATCCCCTTTATATATACTCTCTACGATTTTCTTTGAAAAAAAATAAAAATTAGTGAGGCAGAGGTTAGAAAGAAATCTGGAAAATTTAGATTCAAGAAAGTGTGGAATTTCTTTGGAACAATCACACTCACACCAAAGAAATTTCACACGTTTTCTCTAATCCTAAGTCGTGAGAAAATCTCCTCGAGTTTGGTTTGCATTTGGTGGTCAGTCGCTCGAGATTCAAACCCTAGATTGGCGCTCACCGTTCTCCCAAGTGCATGATTTTTTTCGTCATTCTCTTAAAGTCTTCTACAAAGGATTATTGCTACTCTTCAAAATTCCTTAAGAGTTTGTTGCGCCAAGTACCCCTTCATGGAGCTTCCTTTTTATTTGTAAAATATGTAAAGGAGGTGGGTTTCTAGATTATAAACTAACCCACTTCAGCCAAAAATGATTTTTTTCTAATGGGAGGTTGGTGTTGGAGGTTTCTTCGTATTTAACTATTTTTAGTGGTAAATATCTCATAGATTGTAGTCCTATTTTTTCTGGAAAAGGTATAATCACGATTCTGTAAGAGAAATTACCATCCCAAGTTTATGCATGCCAAAGAAAACAAAGAAATTAATCTTAGTTTCTTTTTGTTTCAATATATTGATAATTCAACATCACTTGGGTGGGATATTGACACTTCATGTGACTGTAAGTATATTTGATACTCATATTTATGTAGTAGTACCAATTTTTGTCTATCTCCAATTACTTGAAAATAATACTAGTATATTATGTTGATAGTCTTATTATTATTATATTGTTGCTCTCCGTTGTTGCTAATTTTGGTACCCTTATTGGGTTAAGGAGTTTAGCTCTGTACTGCTTACCATCTGATTGTTATTATAATGTAGCTTAAGCTTTTCAGATTGATTACAATATTCGATTAGATATTCTATTTTGAATCTATTTTGTCAATGAGGATTAACTTTTGATTGGTGTATTTAAGAATCGTCTTATTGCTTTTCTGTTTCAACACTGTTTGAGAAATTTTGTGGGCATAATATGAAAACAAGTAAAATCGTCTTTTCTATTGGAGCTAAGAAAATAATACATTTGGATGGATTACTTGTTGCTTAGTTGTGGATATTAGCTTAGTTGTGGTGGATGAATAGGATACTTATCTCTTTATGATTGGTTTTTAACTATGTTGCTAGTAATTTTTAAAGATGGTTAATGAGATACGTATTGGAGACCCTCCTATAATTTTCCATCATTGGAGGATGTGTGACACATGTGCAGAAATATTGTAGGACAGTCCGAGATACATAGTTTTTGCACTCATCTATTAAAGAAATCATTTCTCATGTAAATTTTCAACTCAGGCACATATTCAAGGTTCAAGGAACAAGGAACAAGGAAAAACTTTCTCTGCTTATCATATTTAAGGATCAAGGGAGAACTGCTTGGGAATGAGGGGTTGGATCGATGAGGTATTTCAAATCTCTTTCACTTCATGATAGTCCACTCAGTTTATTTCAATGAATTGTTATGCTTCAATTGAATGATTTGTCCAATTTCATTACTGTGTATTTTGCTCATTGAAATAGATACTGGTTTTTTCTTAAAACAATATAAGACGATGAAAGTAATGGACTTGTATATATGATACAAACTAGTTATGGTTAAGTCTTTGTTATTAATAAAAACTTGCATTAGCTATGATGCAAGTTAGCAGTTTCTACATCAATGTTGTAGAGATATGTATTAGATTAAGGAACTCTAGTTTTATTGAACCTTTAATTACGTTATAATTTTCCTTCCAGGCACACCATAGTGTGCTAGAACAACTGTTGTTTGTCTTAAAGTTGCAGTAGTGGTTTCAAAATTTGTATGTTCATTCCCTTGCTAATATCTGTTAGTTCCAGTTGTAACTTATCATCTTTATTTGGTTACAGTGTCCAAAAATTGTTGTCCTTTTCTTTAGTAACCATCCATTTATGCGGGATAGGGTGCCTGCAAGAGGGTTAGTCCCTCTACCATATCTGTTGATCAATTTTAACTTGATAAGTTGTGTCGCTGCAATTAAATTCATGCTTGATCCACATGTATTTTACTGAATTTTTTAGTGCATATCCTTTAGTATGATCTAATCAAGTTATGTGCTAAGTGCTTGTTTAAGTCCTTACATTTGTCTATGATTTTTGGGGATATAATTAAGTAAATAAAAGTGTAATCTCTTGATATCTTTAGATTTTGAGAAGAGATGGTCACACTTCAACGTGGTAATAGATCAGGCAGAGATATTGGTGAGATTATCACATGTTCTCCCCCGAAAACCTATCCTTGTGTTTCATTCATGGACTATTTATGATGTTTAAACAAATAAATAAAGTTTATGTTTCATTCATGGACTATTTAGGATGTTTAAACAAAGCTCGTTACCTTTCCGATACAAACCAGTCAGATAAACACTTAACTCATATAAAAAAAGTTGTCTTTTGGTGAGGTTATCATGTCTTCTCTAGGGTGAAAAATTTATCCTCTTGTTTAATTCATGAAGTGATGAGATGGTGCTTTTCCAATACGGAGCACTTGTTACATAGCTATAAGTATTGAACAATGATATGTTAGAGCTATAGTAGTATGAGATCCTTCTAAAGAACTAAGCTTTCTGTGTTGGCAGCTTGATTTGTAATGTTTGTTACTGGTAATTAAATAAAACCGTTAGTTACCAAAAAAAAAATAAAAAAAAATACAGAGCACTTGAGGAAGAAGGATTATACTTGTAATTACGTACAGTATACATTTGGCTAGTTTGCAGCTTCATGTATTCAAATATTAAATAGGTTTGGTAAGTCCATCCCGATCAAAATTGAAATATTTTGTTTGATATGAGTTGTTTGATGAAAGAATCAACCTTGTTCTTTTGTAACACCAATGAAATTTCATGACATCTTTCTTTATAGTCAATATTAGAGGATAGTTTAATTTTTGAAGTTTAGCTAAGTTATAAATGACGATTATGATTATTGTGTTAAGTATTGTTTGTTGGTGCTAGTTTGTTGCTTCCACATATGTTGAAGCTGGTGATATATATTTGCTTTCATGTTATCTGTATATGAATAATTGAATATCACCTTTTTGAATTATACAAATTATATAGAAAAGTAATAGCTTCTATGAGTTCTTATTTTTGTTTAAATTAATTTCATACTGTCGTTTTCCCTCTTTCTTGTTTGCGAAGTGTTTGCGCCAATTTCTATATTCTACGGAATTCATTTACTTATCTAATATATACAATGAAGTTTGAGAAGAGAAACAAACAATTGGACCAGAACATATGCTTAAGGCTTTACTAGGCTTGACCTGACCCTGCAATTTTGCTTTACCATAGTTTTGTTTTCCATTTCTTTGTTAGCACTTCTTTTCCTCTGTATTACTGTGCCCAATCAATGAAGATGCAAATATTCTTCATGATTTTTACTGGTATTTACATTAGTGTAGATTATAATTTCTCTCTGGTTCTCAAGAAACATATGCACCACAAAGCCAATTGAACCAGTTTTAAACTGTAATATATAATAGTAAAACAATTATTCTCTGACCAGTCAAAATCTTCCTATTTGCTCTGTTATGGCTTTCATGTTTACTTAGATATTTCCAAAGAAACTTTTCTTAGAAGACATCTTCATTGAAGTTCTTAGGTTAAACATGTAAGTCTTTAATATGGAAGTTTGTGGAAAAGAGTGACTGTTGCATTAAGTTGTTAATTAGTTTAGCTTAAATACTAATTAGTTACAGAGTCTGTTAGATAAAACTTACCGTCAGTTAGTTAGCTTTGTAAATGAAGTAGTCGACTAGTGACATGTATATATAGACATAGTTGTATCAATGAAAGGCAATGCAGTTCCACAAAACTTCACTTGCTCTCCTCATCTAATATCAATGTAACAATGTCCACTGTAGCTTGCTTAATACTTTCAACAAAATTGATTACACCTATACATGTTGACTTTAATTGCTTAATATTCATGTAGTCTAATACTTGAAAATTGCTATTCTAAGAAACATTACACCTCTTCCATGTTGACTTCAAGTGTCTAGCGAATGATAAAAGTAAACTTAAAAGCACTTATTTAAGCATTTACCATTTCAACAATTATAATGTTTGGGCCCTCTAGTATATATATAAAAATGAGTATCATACAAAAGGTTGGTGATTAGGCAACTCTTTATAATCTCTATTTCCATATTTCCTCCCGTTTTTCTCTCTTTTTCTAGTTTCATTTTTTAAAATCATTTTCATATTAAAATGATTAATTTATTATGGAAGTATTATTTAATTTACGGAAAAGGGCTTAAAATACTTTTGAACTATTAGAGAAATGGTCCAAAACTATTCTTCGTCCACCAATTAGCTTACAATTTTAAACTCCTATAATTCCCCCCTTTTTTTTAGGAGAAATAAGAAAAAGATGTCGGATAATAGAAACGCCACCCTTGAAGAGAGATGGGAAATGCGTAAGTTAGCTTAATTTGGGGTGGTCGATTTGGTGAGAGCAATGGTGAGTAATTAATTAGTTTAGATTAATTATCGCATAACCAATAGATAAGTGACGCGTTAATAATGAATTTATTAGTGGGAATTAAATTATAGACGGTTAAAAATATGGTAATATATAGGGTTGTTCATTATTGGGTTATTGATTTTGTAATTTTGATAACGATTTTAGTTTTTCTGATATTAGGTTATCGGTTTTTAATAGTTTGTTGTTTCTTCTTAACTGGTTAATTGATAATTTCATATTAATTAAATAATAAATTTATACCATTTAATATAAAAAAAGTCTGACTTAGAGTTTTGTTTTCTACTTTTATTTTTGGTTATCTCAAACATTTGGTATTCTACAATGTAAAAGTGTTTGTTTTTGAGTTTGATGTAATTTGTGAGTTGTGAACTCATGTTCATAGTTTATTCGATTTGTTATCATGTTTTAAAGTAATTTTCAATATTTTTTTGGTGTCAAATCTTAACAAATCGATAAACAAACTGATAACGATAAAAAATTGATAAGCTAATTACAATAAATTACAAAATCAAATTGAATTGATAGATTTTAGCTACAGTAATATAGGATCTAAAGGTAAAGGTCAATGGTATTTTGGAATCACTATGTGGGTGAATGGTGATTTTGTACTAACTTCAATTGTTCAAGGGCATTTTGGTCCCTCGTCTGTTTAATTTATTATAAATAAATATTATATTAATGAAGGGACGGTTATATATATCTATATTTTTTTATTATTTATATTATAGAAAAAAAGAACAATGACAAATACAATTCCAATTATTTTATTCTTTAATGTACAAAATTGAATGTCTAAAAATTTACTACTCATCTCAATTGCCATAAAATTTTAGAACTAAAAGTCTCATCAGTTTCTGCGTATTTTCTTATCATACAAGAAAACTCTTCTATATTTTTTGTCTACTTTCTTACTAAAATTTGGAATATGTTTTGATTCTTTTAAGTTACATCTTTTATTAGGGAATTTGGCCGCGCTTCGCGCGGTCTTTAAAATAAAAATTAAAGGATTATTTTTTTTCAATCAATTATATAGCGCTCTTTATTTCCAAATGTAATATTATCTCTTTATTTTTTTTACTATATATTAATTATGATGATCGTTTTGAGATGAAGATCAAAATGAAACTTAACAAATTTAACATCTATAATCTATTAAATGAGGGATAGTACATTATTAATCAATATATCAAATGTCAATATATATTTTCTTAGTAATTTTTTTGTTTGGACATGTAGTTAATATGTCACTTTCTACATTTTATTGGAATATCCATGAGTTTGAATCTTTATATTAAAACATATACTCTGATGTACTTTTTTTCTTGAGTATATAAGAATTATATTATAAATAACTGAAAAATACTAATAAAATACATCTACCCGTCTTATTATTCTTTTTTCACATTGATATGATAGAATTCCTTTGAATATTTCGTTTTTCAATCGTTTTTGTTCCTTTTTCAAATATACAATTTAAATTTGTATGATTTTTGCATGAATCACATCTATCGGTATTTTAGATTCTTAAGTTGCATCTATATCAAATATAATTGTTATCATTTGTCAAATTTGTTTTTTAAGAATGTTAGTCAAAATGTTACGCTATTATTAAGTTTCAATATATTCAACCTTGAATGAGAATATGTTTTTTTAAAAAATTATTAACTCGTTTACTATATTTTAATCTATATCTTTTATATGAAATATAAAGATAAATAGATTCATATAAACTACGTAAAAATATTTGATAGATAATAAACATCTTCACTTATTATGTGTATAGAATAATATTCAAAAGTTAATTAAATTGAATACTCTAATAATATGTTTCATTTCAAATATACTTCTCGCATTCTCAAATCAATGATTGCACCTCTTTTTTCAATTATTATTTTTTATTTTGGCAAATAAATTAAATATCTTCTATCACAGGTTCATATATATATATATATATATATATATATATATATATATATATATATATATAAAACATTTTCCTCATCAGGAGTACATCAAATGTGAATGAAAATACATTAATATTTGTCTCAAAAATGTTATCTTACAATACACATTTATATAGATATTTATTAAGAAAAACAATAAATTATCATAAGTTTACACATTTAAAATTTGAGAGTTATGAGGGGTTATAAAGATTATGAAAAAAAATAATTTAGAGTCTAAGATTCAGATTCTGTGGTCAAGAATTGATCTCTTGAACATGACTAACTAAAAAGCAAGAAAAAATCAATATACATAATTCATAAGATTTTCTTCTATCATGAGTACATCAAATATGAATTAGAATACAATAACATTTGCTTAAAAAAGGATTGTTTTACAATACACATTTATTTAGATATTCATTGAGAAACACAATAAATTATCATAAGTTTACACATTTAAAATTTGAGAGTTATGAGGAGTTAGAGATTATAGAAATATAAGTTATGAAGATAAAGAGATACATATTTCTTAGTTTAGGAAGGGAAAAATAATGAATTAATTTTAGGGAATGCTAAATTCAAAGTTCCAATTATGTTTGTAAGATTAGTTTCTCCCTTATCTATTTAATAGGAGAAAATGAAAAGGTAAGAAACTTAAAATGTTATTAATAACAAATTACAATAAAAAAAGTTCTCTAATCAAAATTAATTTTATTAGTCACAAATTTACATATATTCTCATACGGTTTCATTACTAACTTAAAAAAATACAAACTTTATATGTTTAATTAAAACAACAACAATGTAGTGTATTCTTATAAAGTGATACCGGGTGTGCTCAATTAGAATATATCATTACAAATATTCAATACTGAAAAAAATATTTATTCATTTATTTTGTGATTGATTGCTAATATAATAGACCATATCATATATTTTTAGGGACAAAAATATTCAGTAGATATTAAAAAACTGTACCATAGATAATATATCTTTAATTCAACCATGGAAAAATCTAAAATATATATATATATATATATATATATATATATATATATATATATATATGGAATAATCATTTTTTTTGTTCAAAATGAAGAAATAAAATAAAAGAGAACAAAATTATATTAGTTGAAATCAAAATAGTATAACAATGAATCTTCAAAATGTTTGAAAATCAATTAAACTTTTATACTACTACAACTCTCTATGCATGAATCTCCAAGATAATTAAGTTTCTTTCTTCATTTTGTTGAACTTGTACCAAATAATGTGATGAATCTTTCAAGAATATACCAATGATATTCATCAAAGTGAAGATCATATCGTGACATCATCTTTTCTATATCTTCTTTTTTGATTACTTAACTACATGATTGATGAAGAAAATGATGAAGAAAATAAAATTAAAAAATTAAACTACTAAGAAGATAGAATGAAAAAATGGAAATGAACATGCAACATCTCTATAGATGATTGGTATTTATAGATAAAATAAGTCATAAAAATGGTTAAAAGGAGATCGAAAAGACATGCTATTTAAGTAGAGAATATCAATAGATGGGGTTTTTTTGTAACTCATTTCATATGATTACAATATTAAATATGATTAAATTTTATAATTAATAAAAAAATATTTTATGAAAAGAATAAAAAAAAGACAAAAAGAAAGAAGAAACAAATGGAAAAATTTAATAATAAAAATAAGATTTATTCATTTATTTTGTTATTGATTACTAATATGACAGACCACATCATATATTTTAAGGGGCAATAATATCCAGTAGATATAAAAAGAAATGTATCATAGGTAGTATACTTTTAATTCTATCATGGCAAAATTTAAATATTAATTAGCTATTAATTGACGAATATATAAATAATAATAAAAAATGTGCATCTTTTCATCCTCAACGACAACAACAATGAATAGAATATTCATTTTTTTGTTCAAATCAAAGAAATAAAGTAAAAGAAAATAGAATAATATTAATTGGAATCAAAATAATACAACAATGAATTTTCAAAATGTTTGGAAATCATTCAAACTTTTATAATACTATGACTCTATCTTCCGGAATCTCCAAGATAATTATACTTCCTTCTTCATTTTGTTGAACATATACCAAATAATGTGATGAATTTTTGACGAATATATCTATGATCTTCATCAAAGTGAAGGTCATATTGTGACATCATCTTTTTTATGTCTTCTTTTTATTATGTACATGATTGATGAATAAAAAGACGAAGAAAAGAACATTAAAAATCTATACTACTAAAAAGAAAGAATGAAAAAATGAAAATGAACATTCAACATCTCTATAGATGATAGGTATTTATAGATTGGATAAGTCATAAAAATAGTTAGAAGGAAATTGAAAAGACATGCAATTTAAGTGAGAATATCAATAGATGGAGGTTTTTTTGTAACTCATTATATATAATTACAATAATAAATATACTTGAATTTTTTTAATTAATAAACAAATTATTTCATGAAAAGAAAGAAGAAAAAATGTTTAAAAAGAGAGAAAAAAGAAAAAAAAGGAATGGAGGCCATGGTCCTCATTTATATATATATATATATATATATATATATATATATATATATATATATATATATATATTGATTGTATTTACCCTCTAAACCGGAAAAGATGTATTAATATTCTAAGCCTTTTTCATTTTTAAATCTACAATCCTCCATCCATCGTTTTTGCGGGAGAAATGAATACCAACATTAATATTTCATATTTCATATTTTATGGGAAAAAATATGCAGTTAAGCAAACTTATATGTATTACTTAATTACTCATCATAACTATAATTTGTTATAATTAACGCTCGCGATTAACAGTGTACATTAATTACTTGGGCTGATTTCGAGATTGTATAATTAGCACGTCTTTATATGTATAAATCACCAGAATATACAAATATATATGTATAATATACAATATCTAAACGATCATATACAATCCATCTCTCACACACTTTCTACCCTCTCGCGCTCGCCTCTCTCCTCCCTCTCTCAATCTAAATCGTCTTTCTCCTCCCTCTTCAAATCTCGCTCGCAATATACACAAATGCATATGTATGATATACAATTATCTAACTGATATACATATATAATTTACTTTTCTCTCACTCTTTTTTCTCTCTTGCCTCTCTCCTCCCTCTTCCGATCTCGCTTGCCATATATACATATACATATGTTTAATATACAATTTTGTAACCAATATACATATACAATTCACCTCTCCCACTGCCCTGTCTATCCCCTCTCTCCTCTCTTCTTAGTTTCGTTCGCCTCTCTTCTCGCTATAACATGTAGCTACAAATTGTAATTATCAAACTATAGTTATGGAGAATAATTAGACTATTTTTTAGTGGCTATAAGTGAATGTTTCTCTTTTTTATATTTTTTCTTTCTTTCTTTCCCTCCTTCCTTCTCATCTATTTTCTCTCAAAACAACCCCAAAATAAAGATGACTAAAATCCGGGATGGGGGTGGGGGGTTAATCGATTTTTCCAAATCGTATTTTTATTTTATTTACGAAATAGATTTTAAATAATTTTAAACTTAAAATGACAGATGTTTTATCAAAAAATAGAAATAAAAGACTCGAAAAAGCAATTTTGGACTTAAGTTCTAATGAACAATCGATTGTTTCAAAGATAGACGCCACTTAATTTTTTAAAGAAATTAAAAAAATATTATTTTCAAAAAATTTAAACAAATAAAAATCAATTGAAATAAAAAAAAAGGGTTCAAAGTTCAATTTATACTTGGAGAAAAGATTAGAGCATCGAAATGTCCGCTAACGTGCAATTGATCAATGATTTGACTAAAAGAGTTTTCAACAAACTTTGAAAATTTTAGCATAGAAAGAAAGATAATTTTAAATTGCCACTTTAAATGGAAAGATTCGACATAATTCATATTAAGACAAAATAATTCATATGTAATTAATAATTATGAATAATAGACACATCAAAAATAAGAAAGGTTATCTTGGAGAGCTTGATTAAATTAAATCATAAAAAAACTAACAAAGTTATTTAATCCCTTTAATCAATACAAATTTAATGATAATAGGGAATGGAAAAACATTTGAACTTGGGTCTTTTTGCCCAAATTCAATTAATTGGGATTTGGCCTACCTGTACTAAAATTTAAAAGGGAATATTACGCAACAAAATAAACTTATATTATTTAATTACTTATCATAGTTATAGTTTGCTATAATTATCACTCGCGACTTATATTATACACTAATTACGTATGCTGACTTCTAGTTTGTATATGTATAATTCGCGAGAATATACAAATACATATGTATAACATACTATTATTTAACCTATCTACATATAAAATTAATCTCTCTCCCACTTGTGCCCTATCTCGCTCGCCTCTCTCATCCGTTTCCCAATCTCGCTCGCCTCTCTCATCCGTCTCCCAATCTCGCTCGCCTCTCTCCTTCCTCTCCCAGTCTCGCTCGCCTCTCTCCTCCCTCTCCCAGTCTCGCTCGCCTCTCTCTTCACTCTCTCACTCTCGCTTGACATATATATGAATACATATGTATAATATACTATTATCTAACCGATATACATATACAATTTACCTTTCTCCCACGCTTTTCCCCTCTCTTGCCTCTCTCGTCTCTCTCCCAGTTTCGTTCACCTCTTTCCTCCATATTACATGTAGCTACGACTTGTAGTTATCACACTATAGCTATTGAGAGTAATTAGGCTACTTTTAAGTGGCTATATGTGAAAGTTTCCCAATTTGAAAATGTCAAAATTATAAATTTTGGCCCATTTTAATCCAAAAGAGCTGCAGTAATTTCAAGTATAAATTTAAGGAATCCCATAGTGTAATACAATAATTACATTCTGTCCCGACAAATTTAGTATTTACTAATAATCCCTTAAAATTGCTGTGGCGTGATACATTAATATGTTGTGATACATGGTAAATGATATACAGTAACTTAAAACTTTTAAGATTAAAAGGGAGAAAAAATGGAACATTTAAATTTGTTATCTAAATCAGCTTAAATTACGGTAACAGTTCATTAATAAGCATTAATTCAACAATTAATTGGATAACAATTTCAAATTTTGAAAATCCAAGATTATATCATCTAGTTTGAAGACATTTTTATGAACATCCAGTTATTAAACTTATTGACTGATACATGATAACAATTGTCAAAAACTCGTGATACATAAAAAATCATATGATACACATCAAATTCATGTATCAATGCATTGTCTAAACACTATAACACACTGAGTCGATATGTATCAGCAAGCACACTGGATGGCGCAGTTATTAAACTTATTGACTGATACATGATAACAATTTTCAAAAACTCTTGATACATAGGAAATCATATGATACACATCTAATTCATGTACCAATGCATCGACTAATACACTATAACACACTGAGTACTTGTGTATTAAACTTATTGTCTAATACATGATAACTGTTGACACTCAATTTTGACCCACGTCGGTATAAATTAATTATCGAGCTTCGTGAGTTTTCCAAATTATTTAAATTAATTAGTTTTATAAATCTTGCGAAAAAAAATAATAATAATAAAAAATGTATATAATACATGGATTTTATGCTACTTATCATAACTTTAGATAGTATATATATATATATATATATATATATATATATATATATGTATATAGTTTGTATATTTTATGATTATTCAAAAAGAAGAAAAAAAACCTCTAAAATATATATCTAAATGTTTTATTAAACTAATTTGATTTAAATTATAATTACACTTTTGAATCACTTTTTATGATTTTTATAACTTTTTACTAAATAAAGAAGCTCGTCGATTAATTAATACAAATCCGTCTATTTAAAGCTTAACCAATTTTTATCATTTTCATCTAATCCAATTCATTTTCCCTTTAAACATATCAAAACGTTTCGGCCTTTCCTCTTTTGTTCTTATTGGCCCAAACCCTTTACTTCCTAACCCATTCCCCCTCTCCCATTCACATAATCCCTGGCCCAACTCTTCCAAACATTCCCAGCCGGCCCACTTCCCTTGTTATTCTCTTCCATCCAGGCCCACCTCCTTAATAATTAAATCCAGCCCAACCCAAACCCCTTTAATTTCCTACCCGACCCAGCCCCAAACCCACTTCCCCTCCTTCTTCCCCTTCCCTAAATCCCCCCACACGATTCTTCCCTCCCCACGCGATAATCCCAGCAAAAGAACAGAAACCCAGAAACGAATTCCCAGAAAAAACCAAAAACGGAAACCCCCCACGCGATGAACATCCCTGCGTCTCCCCCACGCACAGCCCCCCTCTCTCACCCCTCTCTCTGCGTCTCCCCACGCACAGCCCCCATCTCTCACCCCTCTCGCTGCGTCTCCTCACGCTTCCCTCTCTCCTCTCTCTCACCCTCTCTCCCATGCGAGCTGCAACGGCTCTTTTGAGTCATTTTTCTGCTGCAAATCGTACGATTCGCGCAGGTCTGGCAGCAAAGAAAGGCTGCAAACTCGTCCTTCCAGCGCAAGATTGGCTCCACGTAGCCTGTCCAGTATGAGAAATCGATCTTGACCCTCTACCTCTTTTCCCGCTCGAGTCGTCCTTCCGGATAAAGGGGGGATTCGAATTTCAAATCGAAATGGGCCTGAAGGTAGTGGCCAGCCCCTTTCATCCGAAAAAAAAACCTAAATTCCCCTTCTATATAAACCCCACCCTTCTTTTGAAAACGGGGGAGAAATTTTGGTGGTTGGAGAAGATTTGTTGAGGGTTGGAGAGTTTATCACGAGGAGTACGAAAATTATTATCGAAAATATGCTGGTTCTTTTCTATTCGCTACTGGAAAACGTTGGGGGTTAGATTTTAAGGTTGAAACTTTTGTTGGATTTTTTGAAAAATAGAATTTGAACACAGAAAAAGGGTTAGCGAGTTTAGGTTGGGGATTTTCGGGAATTATTGGGTTCTATTTCTTCTGTCTTTGTAGAAGAACCGTTGGACGATTCTTTGAAATTTGCAGAAATTTTAACATAGAGAGAGTTGAGAAACCCAGAAAGGTGTTCGAAGAAAACAACTCAAGCCGTCTTAATCGTTCGAGCCTGTGGGTTCCCATTCTGTCAAAGTGTCTTGTTTTCACTGTTCGAGTCGCGTTCGAGTGGTGTGTGAAGTCATCGCTGTTACTGCTCGCTCTCGTCTTGGTTCTGCTGCCCCGGAAAAGGTATCGTCCATCTCTTTCCAACCTTCTTCGTCTGCGTGTATCGATGCGCTGTTTCTTAGCTGTGATTGTTAATGTTTGATGGTGATATTTTGAACCGTTATGTGAGTTGCTGTTAATCCATATGCTGTCCTTCGTTTGTTCTGGATCAAATGTACCAAGCTATTCGAATATTGAGTATGTGTGGCCTGTTTTGCTATAAATATAAGACGATATATCTGTTGGTTGTGTTGTTCCGATAGTCCTAAAAGATGATGTTTTCTTTGCGTTTTGAGGCCGTCGGTCACTTGCTCGTAGAATAGGAGTTGAGTATGTGTGTGTTTAAAAGGATCTCGAATTCCCTTTCTAGTTCAAATTCTGCTGTTCTTGGTACTTTCGGGTTTTCGGCATTATTTTTTTTTAGATTATTCTGCTCGTCTTATTTACTTGATTATTTTACTATTTTTCTTCTTCATAATGGTTCTGTTCTCTGCTGGTCTCTTTGCTGTCGTATGTCAAAGGTTTTCTCGGCTTCCAGTGGGTTCAACTTAGTCTATCAATGTATGATCTGTGTTCCTTGTATGAATTATGCATCTTTAAACATCTATGAAGACTATGACGAGCTGGTTGATTTTATTGTATGGGATTCATGTGTTGTGTGTCTAGTGCTGGGTTTTGTTCGTAAGGATGTTCAAATGTTTGGAGCACGAATATCTAGTTGGTATTTAATTGTATGGAGTATTTCAATAGTATTTCGTTACTTGCTTCTTGCTAAGTTTGTCCTTTAAAACCCGAGTTGGAGGATGTCAATTATTTTGTATAAAGATTTCTCCATGTTTGGATTTGTAGCATATCTCATGATTTTGTTGTGTGTTTCATTTGGGTTGAAATGATTTGCATAATCTTGGCTATTAGTAGCATTGTTGGATATCGGTTTAATCATTATTGTGAGTTTGACTGGTAGTACATGATTAAGGAAGCATTGTTGTGTTGGTGAGTTCCGTTTATCATGGTTATTTATTCAGTATGCGCGTTATTAGTCCATCTTCCGCACACTAATTCATTTCTACTTTGTTGCAATGGGAAATTTTCTCTCGAGTCCATTTTGGGACTCCACTTCATCCTTGCATTTTGGAAGAGCCGTAAAGGCTCCCAAAACCCTTTCCATGGAGTCAATCTATCAAAACAGAAGTCAAATTCGGAATCGCGAAGATTGAAGAACTTGAAGAAATTGATTTCAAATTCCTTTATTTTGTGTTTTGTATTTATTTGTAATGGGCATAAGCCCTTGTTGCTTTACTTTTCCCGTATTTTATTTTTATATGTTTAGATTAGGACAGGTCAAAATGGGTCGAAAAACCCAAAAGCAGGCGGGTCCAAGTTTCGGTCAAGGCGGACATAACCCGAAAACTTGGACCCAAATCTCTCTCTCTCTCTATCTCTCGTTGCTACTCTTTTTTTTTTATATATAATTTTTCTTAAATGCCGTTAGTTTAGGATTAGAAGAATCCAAACCCCATCGAACGCCTTTTATTTTATCAAACTTAAAAAATTAAAATTAAACCTTAAAACAATGAATGTTTCAAATACTTGTAAATTCGCCAAAGTAATTTTCTAATAAGTTCAATAACAAAAGATTCGCAAGCGTTAAGATAAAATAGCCAATTTGTTAATCTCCGGATAACCGTATTTAACGGAGTGTCTTAGGTGCCTTCAACACCTTATGTCACGACCCAAAACGAGCCGCGGGTGGCACCCACACTTATCCTACTATGTGAGCGAACCAACCAATCTAAACCCCAACATTCCAACCATAATAAACAGAATATAATAGGGAAGACTTAAAACTCATTAACGAAAATCGATTAAATAACTTCTAAAACTCAATACTTATCATTTCAAAAATCTGGAAGTCATCACCACAAGAACATCTATCCTCAAATTACTAAATCTAAGAGTATCTAAGAAGCTAAAATAAATAAACAGCTAGTCCGTGCCAGAACTTCAAGGCATCAAGACGTGAAGAAGAAGATCCAGTCCAAGCTAGAAACAATAGCTCACCCTGAATTCTGGTGTGATGAAGACTGGCTAGAGTTGCGGACGAGTTGAAGACGATGGCACGTTTGCTGCATTCCATAAATAACAAAGAAAGAAACATACAAGTAGGGGTCAGTACAAGGCACAAGTACTAAGTAGGTATCATCGGCCAACTCAAAATAGAAAGCAATATATATCAGATAATAACATTAAATCAACCATAACACTTAACAGGTGACAACAACAAGTACCATAACCATTGGCCACAACCTAAGCACATCTATGAGGACTCAAGCCTCTACAGCATACTCATTTAGGAATTAGGTTCTTCAAACCCGAGTATATTAGCATAATTCAAGATTCGTTCTCATTTGTTCTTCTTGTGTCGGAACATGACACTCCGATCCCCTACTATCCTGGTGTCGAAACGTGACACTCCGATCCTCTACCATCCTGGTGTCGGAACGTGACACTCCGATCCTCTACTATCCTAGTGTCGGAATGTGACACTCCGATCCTTTACTATCCTGGTGTCGGAATGTGACACTCCGATCCCCTACTATCCTGGTGTCGGAACGTGACACTCCGATCCCCTACTATCCTGGTGTCGGAACGTGACACTCCGATCCCCTAATATCATTCTTTTAGTTCATCAAGCCTTCTTTTATACCAAGGCATCATCATTAATAGAGAGGTTTTAGGGTTTAAAATTCAATAGCCTCATCATGCTAATTCATCACAATTATATAATCACATCACACAACCACACAATTAAGCATATAAAAGGCTTTACAATACTACCCAAAGCTTTTGTTTTCCTCTTCGTTCTCTCTTCTCTCGATCATTCGTTCTCCCCTCTTTTTCTTTTGGATTTTTCTCTTCTTTCAAACTCTTTTTCTTTTACCCTAATTATCATATAACTAAGTATAAAAGATGGTAAAAGTAACCCACTATTTATTTCAAGGTTATCTCCTTTAACCCCCAAGTAATTGAATTATTAACATTAAACCACTAACTTTATAATCATAAGCACGAATAGTCCAAAACACCCCTTAAAACTTTTAACAGAAATCCGACCCAGTCAGGGTTACGCAGCCTGTGACGGTCCGTCGTGCCTACGACGGTCCGTCCTGCAGAGTCGTCACAGAGTTCAGAGACTCAAATTCATTAAAGAGTCTGTGACGGCCCGTCATGCCTGCGACGGTCTGTCCTGCCATTCCGTCGTGAAGTTCAGAGAGTCGATCTCAATACCCAAATTTCCAAAGTCTAAGTTTTTTGGAATGAGACACCCTCGACGGTCCGTCATGCTCATGACGGTCCGTCGTGGGATTCGTCGACCCAGACAGCTATTACCAAAAATAAACTCTGCTGCCAATAACGACTAAACAGGTCGTTACAATAGATATTAATTTACCCATCGTTCGTCCTCGAACGATCACAAGAAGAAAAATAAGGACGAAAAGGAGTACCTGAATCTGTAAACTGGTGTGGATATTTTTCTTGCATATCAGCCTCCTTCTCCTAGGTGGACTCTTAAACGGGCCGATTCTTCCACTGAACCTTGATGGATGCAATCTTCCTTGACCTCAACTTGCGGACTTCTCTATCTAGAATAGCAACAGGCTCCTCCTCATAAGACAAATTCTCATCATGAAGAACTGAATCCCAACGAATGATGTAGTTTCCATCCCCATGGTATCTTTTCAACATAGACACATGAAATACCGGGTGCACTCCTGACAGTCCTGGGGGCAAGGCTAATTCATAAGCTACCTCCCCCACACGCTTCAGAACTTCAAATGGACCAATATACCTCAGACTAAGCTTACCTCGCTTACCAAACCGCATCACCCCTTTCATGGGCGAAACCTTCAACAAGACTTACTCACCCTCCATAAACTCCAAGTCTCTAACCTTTCGATCTGCGTATTCCTTCTGTCTACTTTGAGCCGCTAAAAGCTTTTCTTGAATGCATTTCACTTTATCTAACGATTCCCTCAGAAGGTCAGTACCCCAAGGTCTAACCTCAAATGCATCAAACCACCCAATGGGAGACCTACACCTTCTCCCATACAGTGCCTCAAATGGGACCATATCAATACTTGAGTGATAGCTATTGTTGTATGAGAAGTCTGTTAAGGGTAAGAAGTTATCCCAATGACCACCAAATTCTATCACACATGCACGAAGCATATCCTCCAAAACCTGAATCGTTCGCTCAGACTGACCATCGGTCTGAGGGTGAAATGCAGTACTAAGATCCAACCTAGTACCTAATTCAGCATGCAATATTTTCCAAAACTTAGAAGAAAACTGCGTACCTCTATCTGATATGATGGAAAGTGGAACTCTATGCAATCGAACAATTTCGGAGATGTAAAGTTTTGCTAACTTCTCTGCATTGTAAGTCACCTTGACCGGAATGAAGTGAGCAGACTCAGTTAATCTGTCAACGATTACCCAAATGGAGTCATACTTACCCATTGTCTTTGGAAGACCAACCACGAAGTCCATTGCAATTCTCTCCCACTTCCATTCAAGAATGGGCATTCTCTGAAGTGTCCCTCCAGGCCTCTGGTGTTCATACATTACCTGCTGACAATTCGGGTATTGAGCAACAAAATCAACAATGTCGCGCTTCATCCTACTCCACCAGAAATGTTGCTTTAGGTCGCGATACATCTTGGTTGCACCAGGATGTATAGAATACCTTGAACTATGAGCCTCTGTAAGAATAGTGTGAATCAAATCATCTACGCGGGGCACACATACCCTTCCCTTAATTCTCAAAACACCTTCCTCATTGATTTTTGCTTCTTTAGCCTCTCCTCGTAATACCTTATCTCGAATCCGGATCAATTTCTCATCAGTAAACTGCTTTCCCTTAATCTTGTCAAGAAAGGAAGATTTTGCCTCCACACAGGCCAAAAATCCTCCCTTCTCTAGTACTTCCAGTCTCATAAAGTCATTAGCCAGAGTCTGAACCTCTCTAGACAATGGGCGTCTAGAAACCTGCAAGTGAGCTAGACTTCCCATGCTCCCTGCCATACTACTTAAAGCATCTGCCACAACATTAGCTTTTCCCGGATGATACAAGATAGTGATGTCATAGTCTTTCAGTAGTTCCATCCACCTCCTCTGTCTCAAATTCAAATCTTTCTGAGTAAAGACATACTGTAAACTACGATGATCTGTATAAACTTCACACTTAACCCCATATAGATAATGTCTCCATTGCTTTAATGCAAACACTACCGCATCCAACTCCAAATCGTGGGTCGGATAATTACGTTCATGCACCTTTAATTGCCTCGAAGCATAAGTAATTACATTCTTCTCTTGCATTAGCACTGCACCCAAACCAAAATAGGATGCATCACAATAAACAATGAAGTTCTTACCTTCCATTGGCAAGGTGAGAATTGGTGCAGTAGTCAACAAAGTCTTGAGTTTCTGAAAGCTTTCTTCACACTCGTCCGACCATACAAATGGAACACTCTGCTTGGTCAAGTTTGTCAATTGGGAAGCAACAGAAGAAAATCCCTTGACAAATCAACGGTAGTAGCTAGCTAAACCAACGAAGCTCCTTACCTCTGTAACATTAGTAGGTCTTACTCAACTCTTCACTGCTTCGATCTTAGAAGGATCCACCATCACTCCATCCTTAGAAACCACATGCCCCAAGAAGGACACTGAATCTATCCAAAACTCACACTTGGAGAATTTGGCATAAAGATTTTTCTCCCTCAACATTTCCAATACAATTCTCAAGTGCTCCTCATGTTCTTTCCTGCTCTTTGAGTATACCAGTATATCATCAATGAATACAATGACAAAGAGATCCAGATAGGGCTTAAAAATCCCATTCATTAAGCTCATGAACGCAGCAGGGGCATTCGTAAGCCCAAAAGACATTACTAAGAACTCATAATGTCCATATCTGGTCCGAAAAGCAGTATTTAGCACATCCATTGCTCGTATTTTCAATTGATGATAACCAGATCTCAAATCGATTTTTGAGAAGGTACAAGCACCTTGTAACTGATCAAACAAATCATCAATGCGAGGAAGAGGATACCTGTTCTTAATAGTTACCTTATTCAGTTGCCTGTAGTCTATGCACATCCTAAAACTTCCATCCTTCTTCTTCACAAACAAAACGGGAGCACCCCAAGGGGATGCACTTGGTCTAATAAAGCCTTTTCCTAACAATTCTTAAAGTTGGGCCTTTAACTCTCTTAACTCAGCGGGAGCCATTCTATAAGGGGGTATGGAAATGGGGCGAGTACTCGACTCCAGATCAATGCAAAAGTCAATATCCCTATCCGGTGGCATACCAAGAAGGTCTGCAGGAAACACATCCAGAAACTCACGGACTATCGCAACCGACTCAATTGAAGGTACTTGGGTAGTATCAGCCCTGAGGTGTGCCAAGAAAGCTAAACACCCTTTACTAACCATTCTCTTAGCACGAAGAAAGGAGATGATACGAACTGGAGTGGAAGTGTAGTCACCCTCCCACACTAACGGATCTGTCCCAGGCTTGGCCAACGTTACAGTTTTAGCATTACAATCTAAGATTGCAAAATTTGGAGAAAGCCAAGTCATACCCAAAATTACATCGAAATCAACCATTTCTAAGATAACCAAGTCTACATGAGTATCGCGCCCCACAAACGTTACAAGACAAGACCTATACACCTTTTCAACTATCATAGACTCACCCACCGAAGTAGAAACACGAATAGGCATGTCAAGCAATTCACAATGTAAATTAAGACCAGTAGCAAATGAGGAAGATACATATTGAAAATGTGGATTCAGGATCAAATAATACAGAAGCCATGCAATCACAAACCAAAAGATTACCTGTGATAATAGCATCAGATGTCTCCGCTTCAGACCACCCAGGGAAAGCATAACAATAGGCCCTATCACCTGTCTGCCTGTTGCCCCTACCATGTTGTGCTGCAGTAGTTCTAGTTTGCCCGTCACCCCGGCCATTTTGGTGACCACCATTACCTCGGCCACCACGTCCTCTAGAATGACGGCCTCTTCTATGACCACCTCTACCTCTGACTATTGGGGGTCTGTAACTCTATTTTGGACAATACCTTTTAATATGTCCAGTCTCCCCACATCCATAACACTCTCTGGGTTCAAGCATAGGTCTCTGTGAGAACGACGGAGTCTGGGGATAACCTCCAAACTCAGAGAAATGTTGACTGGTCTGCAGTTGACCCCTAGCTACAGTCTGCAGTGAAGACTGAATAGGTCGGGCTGGATAACCTCCAGAACTCTGCCCTCTGGAGTAAGAACCACTAAACTAACCTCCCTTACGAAACTTCTTAGTTGTTGATGTCATGGTGAAGTCATCTGGCTTCACTCCCTCCACCTGTATCACAAAGTCTACTACTTCCTGAAAGGATTTTGCTGCAGTAGCTACCTGTAAAGCTGGAATCTGCAAATCTGACCTCAATCCCTTCACAAAACGGTGAATCCGCTCTTGTGGACTGAAGAAAAGCTGGGTGGCATACCTGAATAATGCACGAAACTTAGCCTCATATGCATTAACCGACATCCTGCCTTGCTCTAGGATCAGGAACTAATCTCTCCTGTTTTATCGAAAAAAGGGTGATTTTCGAAAAGAGTTCGTTTTATTTTAAAAGTATTTTCGACTTTAGGAGTCGCCACTTAATTTTTAAGAAAAATCAAGAAAACTCGTTTCTAAAACAATTTAAACAGAAAAATCATTTTGAAAACATTTTTTAGGGTTCGGGATTCTTATTAGCGTCTTAGGAAGGTGTTTAAGGCACCTAAGACGCTCCGCTTAATACGGTTTTCCAACGACTAACTTATTTGAAAGTTACTTAAGCAATTTCTTAAGAATTCTACAATGTTTATTATTTTAAAATTCTTGTTAAAGTTCTTTTAAACCTCAATTATAAACAAGCTTCAAATTTTTTGAAAATTTATCGTTTTAAGGCTTCAATTTTAGTCTTTAGTTTGATAAAGCAAGAAAAACGTTCGAAGGGGTTTGGAGCTTTCTAACCTTCAACTAACGATATTCTAGCACGTAAACAAATAATAAAGAGAGAGAGAGAGAGTGAGAGTGAGAGAGAGAGAGAGAGAGACTTTTGGGTCCAAACTCGGGTTCTGTTCGCCTTGACCGAGTTTTGGACCCACCTGTTTTTGGGTTTTCGACCCATTTTGTACCTGTCTTAATCTAAACATACAAAATAATTATACGAGAAAGTAAAAATGACAAGGGCTTATGCCCAAAATAAATACAACTTAATAAATAAATAAAAAAAATCTTCTAATACTCCTTCCTCGAGCACCTTCGATCTTCATGAAGTTTGAATTTTCGCACGCCTGCTGCCATTCCTATTTTTACCCCTATTTAAGGTATAACGTTTCTGTATATCAGTGTATACAGGCTGTATATAAGCCTGTTTTTCAACTTTCGAGAGTTGAAAATTCCTTTTCAGCAGCGTATTTTCACTTCCATCGACCCAGATTTCGAGTTCTGACTTCCGATGCATTTTCTACATGTATACCAGTGTATATCAGATGTATATAGCTGGTTTACAGCTTCCAAAAAAATGCAGTCAGATTCTGCAAAAAAAAACTGTAATTTCCAGCAGCCCGTTTGACATATTTCAGCCTGTACGCCAGTTTTTGAGGGAGTCTACGACACGAGGAATATGTTTCGAGCCTTTATGGCTCAACGAGGAAGTGCAAGAGATGGGAACGAAGTCCATGGGACCTCGAAAATAATTTCACATGCAATCAAACAAACAAAAGAGAATTAGCACCTTGAACGATAAACTAATAGCAAGCATCTTGAACAAAACGGGGATAAAAATGAACTGCTTGGAGATATGAATTAGAGGGGGAGACAAATGACTTCAAAAACATATCCAAATGATACTAAGAAATAATCTCACAACAAATGGGATAAGTAATAAGGCAAGCAATGCATATACACATATTGATAAATCTGTTAAGTGCACATGAGGGTATACATCACTGCCATTATTAAACACAAGGTAGACATGCCATACTTAATCATATTGGAAACCCAGCAGGAAAAATGGGAGCATGTCATTATGCCAAGCAAAGTCCCAAGTTCGCAGGTCGAATTCGTACCAATTGCGAATTAAATGAAAACGAAACAAGACGGAACAAAGTATATAAAACAGAACGCAGTCCTATCCATGTATGACCGGTAATGATCAGCAACAACATCCAGAACACGAAACACATAAAAGAACAACCATTCTTGAAGCAGGAGAAAAAAATAAAACGAAGAAATAAGGTGGAGCAGGGGTGGGATTACCTCTTCGAAAGCAGCAAGACTGAGACGACGAGCAGCGAGCAACGAGATTACACCACCAAAACCAACCTCGAACCACAGCGAAACTCAGGGAGTTTTCACTCCGAAAATTCCAACGCTCAAAGTTCTCTTTTTTTCGAAAATTCTCAAACAAATTGCTAAAAAAAAAAAAATTCTTTTTCTCAATCGTCCACCCAAGGTCTGCTTTTTTTTTTTTTCCGATTTTTTCGATGAAAATCTCTAACCAAAATCTCACCCACAAAGATCTAACCCACCAAGATCTCCCCCTTTTCCGATGAAGAGAAATGGGTTTTATATAGGAGAGGAATCAGCCCCTCTCTTCTCCTTGTTGAATTCGAAAATTTCAAACTCTTTGGGTCAAACCTCACATGGCACATGCGTGTTGGAGAGGGCGACATTGACACCTCGCAGACCTGCTTGACAGGGTATGGGGAGTCTGCGGGGTTGTTGGCGTTTGTAGGAGATGGCGTGGGGAGATGAAGGAGAGAGCGAGCGTGGGGGAGACGCAGGAGAGAGGGAAGGAGAGGAGAGAGGACGTGAGGGAGACGCGAGCTTCGCGTCTGCTTTCTGGGAATTTTTGATCTGAGAAATCGCGCGATTTTGGGGAATTTTCTGGGTTTCTGTTCTGTTTTGGCTGGGAATTGCGTGATTTGGGGGAAGAAGAAAGGGATGGGTTTGGGCTGGAGCGGGTAAAGGGAGAAATGGGCTGGAGGTTTAGGTGGGCCGGACGGAGGGGGTAATTGGTGTGGGCTGAAAATAAACAAAAGGGAAATGGGCTGTTGGGTTTGAATTGGGTTGGGATGAGGAAAGGAAGATTGGGCCTAAGTGGGTAGAGGAATGGGTTTAAGATATACATATATACATATACATATATGTATATACATATATGTATATATATACATATATTTTATTTTCGCAAGATTTATAAAAACTAATTAACTTTAAACAATTTGAAAAACTCACGAAGTTCGATAATTAATTCACCAACGTGGGTCAAAAATTGGGTGTCAACAACTGTCCCTCATTTTACTTGGGTTGATGCAAGCAACTCGAGGAAAATGAAATTGACCAACCAATTTTGATCAATCCCAATCGTTTTAAAGAAAGGATTCGACACAGGGTTTAGGAATTATGGCTGAACCCTTGCAAACGGGTCTCCTACATATCTCAGGCTATATGAGAATTCAGGCCACTTGTAGTTCGGTAAGCTTGATTTACCGCATGACTTTGGAAGAATCAAAAGCCACCTCGATACCGAATTATGAAGGTATCAAAATGCTCGAGAATAGAATTCGAGAGCGAAATGTTGGACTACAGTCGAGTTTTCAACATTGAATCCGCCTACATATCCTTACCTTCGGAATCAGGCTGTGTGTAGTTCGACTCGATCGGTGGAAAAGGAAATCTATTATGCTAGATAACCTTTGGTTTTGGACATGTGACAAATTAACGAGTATGAAAAGGAGGCTTGTAATCTCTTAGCCATGAATGTGGAGCTCTTCATATCCATAGGTAAGAATTTACACGGACATAATTTCCAAAGCTCTTGGCGCATTGTCACTCAGATTGGAAACCTACTTCCGATAAAACAAAATTCCCGGATGCGAGACAGAAACTGACAGAACTAAGGAAAAACACGCATGCTTCGAGAGGGGTGGTTCGATCGTGGTGGAAGTCGCTCCTCTGCTCGCGTCCTAAGAGTTTGACATTCCTCTTCGGACTATGTCCCAGTTCGCTGCTAAGAAAAAGTTCCACGTTGTGCTGCATCCCTTTTTGATGTCGTCCGCACCTGTGGGTTTTGGAGAATTCATCCTTTTGGATGCTCTCGACAAAGACTGAGATAAAACTCGTCAGCTTAAAAAATGCAATTAGGATGGGAGACAGTGTCTTTTTACCATGTCGACACTTTATTGTTCTCCTCAATATTCGATGTCGACTCGATCGGTCTGACATCTAGCAAATAAAGCTTATGCCTTGTGCTTTGTAAATAAAATCTTCAGTGTACTCTTCATTTGATGCTAAAATAAATAAATAAATGTTGATGCGATATTAATGCTTCTCTTGTTGTCATCTTCGATGCTCTCCTTGATGTTTACTTTTATAAGAAATAACAGAATGCAGTCGAGGCCAATGGATAAGCATTGCTCTTTCTTTATTCAAGTATGTCCTCTTGCGGGGCATGAATATCTTCCCGCGGTACGTAAATTTCCGCGAGAAATGAATCTTCTAGCGATGCATAACTTTTAGCGAGGAATAAAATCTTCTCGCGATGTGCAAAGTTTGACGAGGCATGAATTCTTCTCGTCGTGCATAATTAATGACTCGCGATGTATAAACTCAGCGAGGTATGAAGTCTTCTCGCGATGCATAAATTTTGACGAGGCATGAAATCTTCTCGTCGTGCATAATTATTGACTCGCGATGCATGATTTCCGCGATGCATGAATTCCAGCGAGGCATAAATTCTTCTCGCGATGTATAAATTTGACGAGGCATGAAATCTTCTCGTCATGCATAATTATTGACTCGCGATGCATGATTTCCGCGATGCATGATTCCGCGATGCATGAATTCCAGCGAGGCATAAATTATTCTCGCGATGTATAAATTTTGACGAGGCATGAAATCTTCTCGTCATGCATGATTATTGACTCGCGATGCATGATTCCGCGATGCATGAATTCCAGCGAGGCATAAATTCTTCTCGCGATGTATAAATTTTGACGAGGCATGAAATCTTCTCGTCATGCATGATTATTGACTCGCGATGCATGATTTCCGCGATGCATGATTCCGCGATGCATGAATTCCAGCGAGGCATAAATTCTTCTCGCGATGTATAAATTTTGACGAGGCATGAAATCTTCTCGTCATGCATGATTATTGACTCGCGATGCATGATTTCCGCGATGCATGATTCCGCGATGCATGAATTCCAGCGAGGCATAAATTCTTCTCGCGATGTATAAATTTTGACGAGGCATGAAATCTTCTCGTCATGCATGATTATTGACTCGCGATGCATGATTTCCGCGATGCATGATTCCGCGATGCATGAATTCCAGCGAGGCATAAATTCTTCTCGCGATGTATAAATTTTGACGAGGCATGAAATCTTCTCGTCATGCATGATTATTGACTCGCGATGCATGATTTCCGCGATGCATGATTCCGCGATGCATGATTTCCAGCGAGGCATAAATTCTTCTCGCGATGTATAAATTTTGACGAGGCATGAAATCTTCTCGTCATGCATGATTATTGACTCGCGATGCATGATTTCCGCGATGCATGATTCCGCGATGCATGAATTCCAACGAGGCATAAATTCTTCTCGCGATGTGCAAATTTTGACGAGGCATGAAATCTTCTCGTCATGCATAATTATTGACTCGCGATGCATGATTTCCGCGATGCATGATTCCGCGATGCATGAATTCCAGCGAGGCATAAATTCTTCTCGCGATGTATAAATTTTGACGAGGCATGAAATCTTCTCGTCATGCATGATTATTGACTCGCGATGCATGATTTCCGCGATGCATGATTCCGCTATGCATGAATATTTATATCGCCCCCGTGAATAGTAACGGCAAGACGACCTCCAAATAATATATCGACTTGATCGATAATGATAAAAATAATAATTGCATAGCTGTCTCTTCTGAGGTAATGCATTGTCTTGATCGACAATAATCATCTTGCTTTGATAACGCAATGCAAATAGCGTCTTCTTATAGCAATCGTGAAATCTTCGCTGAGATTCCTTTTTGATTCACCCTCGAATCTGGCCAAGCACTTAGTAAATTTCATGTATTGGGGAATGACTTGAAATAAACAAACACATTCACAAGCATCTTGGCATAAATGATATGAAATGCTTCTTGCTTTCAATAAAATCACTGGCTTTGGAGGTAGTTTTCTCCTTCTCCGTATTCATCAGTCGGAAGAATTCGGCCGATTTCGAAGCGAAGCTATAAACCTGCATCCACAGAAAAATTGTCAGTTTTAAACATACTGATCTGTGTCGATCCCTTCGGTTGTTTGCTCCTTGTCTTGATGCCTCCGGTTGATTTCCCGACTCTTGATAGATAAGGAAATATCTTATGCCAAAACAGATGAAATATAAAAGGGAAATTTTTAAGAGAGACAAGAAAATTTTTTTTTTCATAAGAAATAGTATCTTGAAAAAGTCATTGCCAAGTCATGTCATGTCAGGCTTAACGAGCTCCTTTGAGTCTGACGCTTGTTGAATGAATTTCAGAGGCATTCCGTACTTGTAGGGAAGACCTATGACGAAATTTTGAGGCCATCCTCAAAATTTCTGTCCCAGTTTACCGTCCTGCTTATCTTTCTACTGTAACCGAACAGATCGCGGGATTTTGAGATCTTCTCAAAAATTTTGTCCCAGTCGCAAATCTCGAAATGTCTTTGGTTTGATCCGCTGAGGAGAAGGCTTCTTCTGGAGAATTTTTGAGTCCCTCTCAAAAATTCTGTCCCAGTTTCTATTGTAAAAAGGGGGAAATAGAACTTACGAGAGATATGACCGAGCCCTTGTGGCGCCTACGTATCCCGTTGAGGCAGGAATCAGGTCAAACGTAGTTCCCCTTAAAGGTTAACAAGAATAAAATTTGCAAAGAAACCGACCGAGACCGACAAAGGCCGCCTACGTATCTCATTCTTGAGAATTCAGGTCGAACGTAGTTCAAACAGAAAAGTGCGATACATTTTCAAAGGAAAGGTAACAAAACTTCATACGAAAAATTTGGCCAATGTTGGGCATTCTTCTTCTCGAATGAATATCTCCAAATGATTCAGTTCAGAAATGTCTTGTACTCACTCTTGAGCATCCAACCTGTCCTCCATTCAGGTGGTTTCCTCAATATTGATCAAGTTGTTGTTGATCATGTTTTGTATCTTGTGCTTCAGAGTTGAACAATTCTCTGTGTCATGTCCAACGGCTCCTGAATGATAAGCACATCTGTGGTCAGCTCTGTAAAATTTCCCCAAAGGATTGGCTGGTCTTCCTTCTATAGGATAGAGCATACCCATTGCTTTCAACCTTTCATAAAGTTGAGTTTGAGACTCCCTTAATGGGGTAAATACCTTAGGAGCCTTCCTGAATTTTGGGCGAGGAAATTTTTCCTGACTGACATTATGGTTTTGATATTTCTTTTGAGAAGCTGACCTCATATAAGTAGCCGTGATCGTACTTACCTCCTCCACTTTTCCCTTTGATCTATCCACATCAGTAATTCTGGTAGATTTTCCATTAGATCGCAATGCGGTAAGTTTGGTGAGCTTTCCAGTCTTGAAACCATCTTCCAAAGCTTCTCCCACTTTGACAATCTCGACAAACTTTCGTCCCATCATACACAACATTCTTTCATAGTACTCAGGCTCTTGAGTACGAATGAACATTTCAGTGATCTCACGTTCGGACATTGGAGGTTGAACTCTTGCGGCCTCTTTTCTCCAACGAAAAGCGTACTCTCGATAATTTTCTGTAGACTTCTGTCTGATCTTCTCCAAGTAGTAGCGATCTGGGGCATCTTCTATGTTATGTCCAAATCTTTCTGTGAAATCCTTTGCAAGTGCATTCCAACTTTTCCATTGTTTCAACTCCTGTGATGTAAGTCATTCCAGAGCTTCTCCACTTAGACTTCGAATGAAGAGACGCATTAATAATGCTTCGTTTTTGTCAACTCCCCCGAGTTGATCACAATAAGCTTTCAGATGTGTTAGAGGATTTCTTATCCCGTTAAAAGTGACAAACTTTGGCACCTTGAACCCTTCTGGGAGGTCGAGATTCGGATGGATATATACATCCTCATAGCTTAATTCATCGACTTCGGAAAAATAGTGTAACTCCTTCATGGCTTTCCTGATCTCTTCTTTCGCCTTGAGTACCTCTTCTTTTGACCTCCACTCTCTCTCCTGTTCTTCACAATGATCAAGCTCGGAACAATCGGCATGAGGTTCGTTTGAAGTTGGGATTTGGAAAGTAGTCTTTTGAGGTATGAGTGGGATAATGGAGGGATTCTGGGTATTTTGATTGGCTTGATAATTTTGGGTGAAATTTTGAGGATCGATATTTTGGTTTTGAGGGAGATAAAGGATTTGATTGGTATTGTGAGAATGATGTGGTGCTTGACACGATGTGGTGGCGTGATGGGGATTGAGGGTAGTTAAGTCAATGGTTGGAGGATTTTGAATGGGGTTAGAGAGAAGGTTCTGAACTTGTTCCGTGCTTGAGGGAGGATAGTGGAGTGGAGGTCTTCCATCTCTTGGAGGGTTGAAGGATGACACTCGATTAGACAAATCTTGCATTCTTTGCATTTCGACCCTCATTTCGGCAATCTGTTGCATCAGCTGCATAATTAACTCATTTTGATCTGCCGCGGTGGGCTGAGCCACCACAAAATCTGTAAGGCTGACTTCCTCATTGTTGTCTCCCATGGCTGTATTTGCGTTTGGTCCAGGGCAGGAATCTGCGGGACCCTTTGATCTGGTGAAGTAGTGGTGATCTGCCAGCTTTATCGACACAGATCAGTAAGATGTACCTGTAAGGTAAAATAACTCAAATGCAGATTTGTTAGTGCGCGTTCAGAGTACAAAATACATAATATCACATAGTCGGCAGATAAACACACAAGTCGCTTTGTTTGAGGATATTTTAACCCACGAATGAGGAGGGAAATATATATTTGGACAAACAGGAATTTGTTTGTTTTGACGTCATCTCGGAAAAGATGAGTCACGTTGAGCTATGGCCTTCTTGCAGCTGCCTTTCGATGTCCGTTGATCTTATCTTCGTATCTCCGAAACACGGGGGAGAATGAAAATTTTTGGTGATAGGGGCCGGGCCGGGGAAGGCTGCCTACGTATCTCACGAGGAGAATTCAGGCCCAACGTAGTTCGGATTTTGAGGTGAAAATTTTCATTCATTCTTTCGTTGTGATTACAAGGAATTGAAAAACAACATTGGAATTTCTAGAAGACAACATTTTGACGATTTCTGGTCTCGTGGCTGCGCCATTCCTTTCCTCTCAAACAGTCGGGAATGGAGGCTTGTAGACGATCTCCTCCTCATCGTCCTCCTTGATTTCTTCACGGCCTGGGTCACCGTTATCTGTTCCCTTGTCACGGGCGAGGTATTTTCCGCCCTTTAAGTTGCTACGGGTCGCCAATTTCTCGTCGAGCGTCGCACCTCTGGCCAATAACACGGCAGTCTCAATATCTATCTTCGCCTCTTTCGCCTTTCCTTCGCGTATCTTCAAACGAAGCAAGTTCAACCTTTTCCTTAGGCTTTCGGTTTCCATCCCAACCTCCTTCTTTCTTTTCATCTGCGACGCCAGATCTTCATCCAAAGTCATGACCGCAGCTTTGTAGATTGTCGTGGTCATGTCTACTTTGAGCCCTTCCTCCTTAACCTTCTGAATCTCTCGAGTGACTCGCTCGATCTTTCTTCGCAATTCCACCTCGGTGAGCTTCGTCTGGACGTTCTTGCCTTTGTCCATAGCGGTGATTCAACTTTCCTGAGATGATAGAGAGGTATTTAGGATTTATGGTCTGGGAGATGGATTTTTGAGTGAGAAACTTGAGACTTGGGAATTTGGTCGGACATTTATAATAGTGGCTTCTATATATTTTGGCAATTTCTGGATAGGAGTGAGTTAATGATATCCTCATTCATTGCAACATAACACATAAACAGTTAAACACATATATCGCGTCCTAAACATGCATGTGACCCTTTTGTGCCAAGGGTAGGCCTAACGAATTGAAGGATGTATCGCGTTATTTAAACAAGCAATTGTATCCCCGAAACAAGTTTCACTAGATGTTATAGCGTTCATTACAAAATCAAAATCAAACGGGACACATCTTAGGAAGGGGGATGTAGTGCAAATACAAATATAAAATCAGTCCCACGCAGGGGAGTTAAGGGTCGATGATCCACCTCCTCTTCTAGCCTTCTCCACTTCTTCTCGGATGATGCATTTGCTGGTGAACACGTACGGTTCAGCGAACGCGGCTTTGGAAGATGTCGGTACGGCTCGTAAGGTGTTCATCTGCTCATCCAAAATAGCGTCCAAACGCACCAGACAAACCCTTGTGTCAGCTAATTCTTGTGACGTCACAGCCAAAACCCTCTGATTTTCGAATTCCCTAAGCTGGTACTCTCGCTCCTTTTGTTGAAATTCCTGCTCTTTCCTATGAAATTCTTGCTCTCTTCGGTCCCACTTCTGCTGAAAATGGTATGCGTGAATCTGAAGCCTTGTCTGCACGTCTTCAATTTTCCGACTCGTACGTGGTGTTGGATCCACTACACCATGCAAATCATTGTGCAACCATGTCTTGTATTCGTCAACATACCCTGCTCCATACCTGTCTTCGGTAACCTCCCATTTCATGTTGACGCGTCCGGCCCATTCCTGGAGGATAATTTTAGCAAAAGGTATTTTGTCCTTCTCGTTGTAATCGACAATGAAAGAGCTGGCATCTCCTTGGGCGGGTATGATTTGGATTTTCCCGAACTGCCGCATTACTCTTGTCGGGTTGTAAGGACGCAAACCCCTGATGCCGGGAAGGACTAAAAATGGCAATTTGCCCCCTTGGGCTGCTATCATCTGAGACCTGAAGCTCGGTAATACCCATTGTATGTCTCCTTCTTTCAAATCGTAAAACACCCTTGCCCACGCATCCCTGGTGGTGTGAATTGAGAATTTACGGATACTCAAGTAGAACTCGTAATTGTCGAGAGGACTTGTTTGAATTGGTTCAGCCAACTCCTGTGGCTGGGGGTTGTCTCTTTTACATAAATGTTCCGTCAACCACCATTGGAGTAAGATGTTGCAACCTTGGAAAAACGGGAACCCGTTCTTGCACAGACTCAAGGATCGGTAAATGTCGGACAAGATTACTGGGGCCAAGCAGCAGTATTTCTTTTCTTCAGATCTTCTACCGACTCCTCTGAACATGGCATTTACTACCATCACTATCCGGGTGTCGATTTCTCTTCCTTCGTCTTTAGGGAACACCATAGTTCCCAAGAGGCATGCAGAGAAAGCGATAGCTTGAGTTTGCCTCCAAGTACTGTGATCATGGAATTCGTTCGGGAATAGTCTGAAATAATTGTCGTGCCCCCACCTCTCGAAAAATCTCATTAGTGGAATGTTGTGAGTCTCTAACCAATTCGCATTCACTAGGGATAATATGTCTCTTAGTTCAGTCTCGGTTGGCCTATCTGGCAGGAGAATGTGATGATCGGGACGTTTTTTCCTTTTGCCACACGTCCCAATCGAGTCAAGACAGTCTTTGATCTCTTCTAATGTGGGTGTTATTTCGACGTCTCCAAATCGAAAAACCATCTTTTTATCGTCCCAAAATCGGGTGATGACCTCGATAAACGTGGGCCATACCTGGAAGTTCATTATTGAAGGTAGGTGACCCAAGTAAATCGAGCTTTCTCTCTTCTGACACTCCTTAAGATTGCCCCACCATACTCGAAGAATATCGGGCGCCTGGGTGACCATTTTGAAGTGGAGGAATTGATTTGACATCTACAAAAACATACAACTAGTTAATTTTCAATCCCCCCGATACAACAACTAGTTAAACACGCAATACATCCTTCAAATTTAAACAACAAACATGAGCGTCCTATCGAGCCGTAGGCTCTTTGGACTCAAGGTGGACTTTTCTAATGGGCCCGACACTCCTTGGGTGTCGGGTCATCTTAGGCCAATGCGCTATTTTTGGGATTCGGTTTCGCTCTATCCTAGTTTAACTAAGAGTGGGTTATATTTAAAGTGGAATGGGTAACCCAAGCGGACTACTTGGGCTGGGACAATTAACGATCGTTGACTATCAAGTAATCAACTACACTCGTCAGGGTGCCCCGAGAAGATTTTTGGTTAACGAACGACTGCGAACCCGCATAATCGTCCTTTAGTGAAAATGTAAAAAGTGTCGTTTGACGGAAGTATGTATGCTATGCATGCAACAGTTTAAAAAATCTAAATAATTTAAACACTTAAACAATTAATCACAAATAATCAAATACGTTAATCATAAGGTTAGAATCCTCCAAGTCCCCAGCGGAGTCGCCATTTCTGTTTTATCGAAAAAAGGGTGATTTTCGAAAAGAGTTCGTTTTATTTTAAAAGTATTTTCGACTTTAGGAGTCGCCACTTAATTTTTAAGAAAAATCAAGAAAACTCGTTTCTAAAACAATTTAAACAGAAAAATCATTTTGAAAACATTTTTTAGGGTTCGGGATTCTTATTAGCGTCTTAGGAAGGTGTTTAAGGCACCTAAGACGCTCCGCTTAATACGGTTTTCCAACGACTAACTTATTTGAAAGTTACTTAAGCAATTTCTTAAGAATTCTACAATGTTTATTATTTTAAAATTCTTGTTAAAGTTCTTTTAAACCTCAATTATAAACAAGCTTCAAATTTTTTGAAAATTTATCGTTTTAAGGCTTCAATTTTAGTCTTTAGTTTGATAAAGCAAGAAAAACGTTCGAAGGGGTTTGGAGCTTTCTAACCTTCAACTAACGATATTCTAGCACGTAAACAATTAATAAAGAGAGAGAGAGAGTGAGAGTGAGAGAGAGAGAGAGAGAGAGAGACTTTTGGGTCCAAACTCGGGTTCTGTTCGCCTTGACCGAGTTTTGGACCCACCTGTTTTTGGGTTTTCGACCCATTTTGTACCTGTCTTAATCTAAACATACAAAATAATTATACGAGAAAGTAAAAATGACAAGGGCTTATGCCCAAAATAAATACAACTTAATAAATAAATAAAAAAAATCTTCTAATACTCCTTCCTCGAGCACCTTCGATCTTCATGAAGTTTGAATTTTCGCACGCCTGCTGCCATTCCTATTTTTACCCCTATTTAAGGTATAACGTTTCTGTATATCAGTGTATACAGGCTGTATATAAGCCTGTTTTTCAACTTTCGAGAGTTGAAAATTCCTTTTCAGCAGCGTATTTTCACTTCCATCGACCCAGATTTCGAGTTCTGACTTCCGATGCATTTTCTACATGTATACCAGTGTATATCAGATGTATATAGCTGGTTTACAGCTTCCAAAAAAATGCAGTCAGATTCTGCAAAAAAAAACTGTAATTTCCAGCAGCCCGTTTGACATATTTCAGCCTGTACGCCAGTTTTTGAGGGAGTCTACGACACGAGGAATATGTTTCGAGCCTTTATGGCTCAACGAGGAAGTGCAAGAGATGGGAACGAAGTCCATGGGACCTCGAAAATAATTTCACATGCAATCAAACAAACAAAAGAGAATTAGCACCTTGAACGATAAACTAATAGCAAGCATCTTGAACAAAACGGGGATAAAAATGAACTGCTTGGAGATATGAATTAGAGGGGGAGACAAATGACTTCAAAAACATATCCAAATGATACTAAGAAATAATCTCACAACAAATGGGATAAGTAATAAGGCAAGCAATGCATATACACATATTGATAAATCTGTTAAGTGCACATGAGGGTATACATCACTGCCATTATTAAACACAAGGTAGACATGCCATACTTAATCATATTGGAAACCCAGCAGGAAAAATGGGAGCATGTCATTATGCCAAGCAAAGTCCCAAGTTCGCAGGTCGAATTCGTACCAATTGCGAATTAAATGAAAATGAAACAAGACGGAACAAAGTATATAAAACAGAACGCAGTCCTATCCATGTATGACCGGTAATGATCAGCAACAACATCCAGAACACGAAACACATAAAAGAACAGCCATTCTTGAAGCAGGAGAAAAAAATAAAACGAAGAAATAAGGTGGAGCAGGGGTGGGATTACCTCTTCGAAAGCAGCAAGACTGAGACGACGAGCAGCGAGCAACGAGATTACACCACCAAAACCAACCTCGAACCACAGCGAAACTCAGGGAGTTTTCACTCCGAAAATTCCAACGCTCAAAGTTCTCTTTTTTTTGAAAATTCTCAACCAAATTGCTAAAAAAAAAATTCTTTTTCTCAATCGTCCACCCAAGGTCTGCTTTTTTTTTTTCCGATTTTTTCGATGAAAATCTCTAACCAAAATCTCACCCACAAAGATCTAACCCACCAAGATCTCCCCCTTTTCCGATGAAGAAAAATGGGTTTTATATAGGAGAGGAATCAGCCCCTCTCTTCTCCTTGTTGAATTCAAAAATTTCAAACTCTTTGGGTCAAACCTCACATGGCACATGCGTGTTGGAGAGGGCGACATTGACACCTCGCAGACCTGCTTGACAGGGTATGGGGAGTCTACGGGGTTGTTGGCGTTTGCAGGAGATGGCGTGGGGAGATGAAGGAGAGAGCGAGCGTGGGGGAGACGCAGGAGAGAGGGAAGGAGAGGAGAGAGGACGTGAGGGAGACGCGAGCTTCGCGTCTGCTTTCTGGGAATTTTTGATCTGAGAAATCGCGCGATTTTGGGGAATTTTCTGGGTTTCTGTTCTGTTTTGGCTGGGAATTGCGTGATTTGGGGGAAGAAGAAAGGGATGGGTTTGGGCTGGAGCGGGTAAAGGGAGAAATGGGCTGGAGGTTTAGGTGGGCCGGACGGAGGGGGTAATTGGTGTGGGCTGAAAATAAACAAAAGGGAAATGGGCTGTTGGGTTTGAATTGGGTTGGGATGAGGAAAGGAAGATTGGGCCTAAGTGGGTAGAGGAATGGGTTTAAGATATACATATATACATATACATATATGTATATACATATATGTATATATATACATATATTTTATTTTCGCAAGATTTATAAAAACTAATTAACTTTAAACAATTTGAAAAACTCACGAAGTTCGATAATTAATTCACCAACGTGGGTCAAAAATTGGGTGTCAACATCTCCTCTTATCCCTCAAAGTCCGGGGTATATACTTCTCCATAAACAAACTAGAGAATTATGCCCAAGTCATAGGTGGTGCCTGTGCTGGTTGACACTCAGCATACGATCGCCACCACATTTTGGCATTTCCCTGAAACTGATAGGTTACAAACTCAACACCAAATCATTCCACTATGCCCATCTTATGTAGCAACTCATGACAATCAACCAGAAAATCATAGGCATCCTCAGATTCAACACCCTTGAAGACTGGAGGTTTCAATTTCAAGAACTTACTGAAAAGTTCGTGCTGATCACTCGTCATTATAGGCCCTGTAGTCAATCGAGGAAATGTGCCTATTTCCAATGAGTCATCCATGCGGGGAGCCACAACAGCTGCACATTGTACTCCCGGAACCTGAGGTGCTGGTGCAGAAAACACTGGAGGTGTCTGGCCTTGATCGAATAACCCGCAAAGATAAGCAAGAACCTGATTAATCATTTTTGGGGTAGGTTGGGGTGGTAATTCCTCATTCTGCACTTGTTCATTCTCCCTTTCCTCACCCTCTCTTACTACTTCCTCAGTCGGTGGAGGAGTCACCGCCCTAGTACTAGATGGGCCAGGTGCTTGTCCTCTTCCTCTAGAGGACGTCCTCCCGCGACCTCTACCACGGCCTCTTGCCACTGCTCCTCTTTGAGCTACAACCCCAGTGGCTGGCTCAGACGCATCCTGTCTTGCCGGTGTTGGTGTTGGCGCGGTTGTTGCTCTAGTTCTAACTATCTGCGAAATAGAGTAAAGATGGTCAGATACCAATTTATATCACCTAGATACCATTTGGATCCAAGTAATAGCATGAAAGAAAGAAAGAATGGAGTTTTCCTAAAGTCCTATAGCCTCTCAAAGAAAAGTAAAGGCATCCCCCTACCGTTCCTCAAGACTCAAATAGACTCGTTCTTGTGTGATGAGACCAACGAACCTAATGCTCTGATACCAAGTTTGTCACGACCCAAAACGAGCCGCGAGTGGCACCCACACTTATCCTACTATGTGAGCGAACCAACCAATCTAAACCTCATAATTCCAACCATAATAAACAGAATATAATGCGGAAGACTTAAAACTCATTAACAAAAATCGATTAAATAACTTCTAAAACTCAATACTTATCATTCTCAAAATCTGGAAGTTATCACCACAAGAACATCTATCCTCAAATTACTAAATCTAAGAGTATCTAAGAAGCTAAAATAAATAAACAGCTAGTCCGTGCCAGAACTTCAAGGCATCAAGACGTGAAGAAGAAGATCCAGTCCAAGCTAGAAATAATAGGTCAACCTGAATTCTGGTGTGATGAAGACTGGCTAGAGTTGCGGACGAGTTGATGACGATGGCACGTTTGCTGCATCCCATAAATAACAAAGAAAGAAACATACAAGTAGGGGTCAGTACAAGGCACAAGTACTGAGTAGGTATCATCGGCCAACTCAAAATAGAAATCAATATATATCAGATAATAACATAAAATCAACCATAACACTTAACAGGTGACAACAACAAGTTCCATAACCATTGGCCACAACCCAAGCACATCTATGAGGACTCAAGCCTCTACACCATACTCATTTAGGAATTAGGTTCTTCAAACCCGAGTATATTAGCATAATTCAAGATTCGTTCTCATTTGTTCTTCTTGTGTCGGAATATGACACTCTGATCCCCTACTATCCTGGTGTCAGAACGTGACACTCCGATCCTCTACCATCCTGGTGTCGGAACGTGACACTCCGATCCTCTACTATCCTGGTGTCAGAACGTGACACTCCGATCCCCTACTATCCTGGTGTTGGAACGTGACACTCCGATCCCCTACTATCCTGGTGTAGGAACGTGACACTCCGATCCCCTAATCTCATTCTTTTAGTTCATCAAGCCTTCTTTTATACCAAGGCATCATCATTAATAGAGAGGTTTTAGGGTTTAAAATTCAATAGCCTCATCATGCTAATTCATCACAATTATATAATCACATCATGCAACCACACAATTAAGCATATAGAAGGCTTTACAATACTACCCAATACATATCAATCACTATTTAGAGTTTACTATGAGATAGAATAAACCATAACCTACCTCCACCGAAGAATCGTGATCAAGCAATCTACTTTCCCAAAGCTTTTGTTTTCCTCTTCGTTCTCTCTTCTCTCGATCGTTCGTTCTCCCCTCTTTTTCTTTCTGATTTTTCTCTTCTTTCAAACTCTTTTTCTTTTACCCTAATTATCATATAATTAAGTATAAAAGATGGTAAAAGTAACCCACTATTTATTTCAAGGTTATCTCTTTTAACCCCAAGTAATTGAATTATTAACATTAAACCACTAACTTTATAATCATAAGCAGGAATAGTCCAAAACACCCCTTAAAACTTTTAACAAAAATCCGACCCAATCAGGGTTACGCAGCCTGTGATGGTCCATCGTGCCTACGATGATCCGTCCTGCAGAGTCGTCACAGAGTTCAGAGACTCAAATTCATTAAAGAGTCTGTGACGGCCCGTCATGCCTGCGATGGTCCGTCCTGCCATTTCGTCGTGAAGTTTAGAGAGTCGATCTCAATACCCAAATTTCAAAAGTCTAAGTGTTTTGGAATGAGACACCCTCGACGGTCCGTCGTGCTCATGACGGTCCGTCGTGGGATTCGTCGACCCAGACAGCTATTACCAGAAATAAACTCTGCTGCTCATAATGACTAAACAAGTCGTTACACCTTTTTAAGACACTAATAAGAATCTCGAACCCTTAAAAGTTTTCAATCGATTTCCTGTTTAATTATTTGAAAACAAGTTTTCTTAATTTTCTCAAAATTAAGTGGCGACTCCTAAAAAGTCGAAAATATCTTAAAAAACAAACACCTTTCGAAATACATCTTTTCGATAAAACAGAAATGGCGACTCCGCTGGGGAGTTTGGAGGATTCTAACCCTAGGATTAACATGTGTGATTATTTGTGATTAATTGTCTAAGTGTTTAAATTCTTTAAATTTTTAAACTGTTGCATGCATAATATACATACTTCCGTCAAACGACACTTATTACATTTCCACTAAAGGACGATTATGCGGGTTCGCAGTCGTTCGTTAACCAAAAATCTTCTCGGGGCACCCTGACGAGTGTAGTTGATTACTTGATAGTCAACGATCGTTAATTGTCCCAGCCCAAGTAGTCCGCTTGGGTTACCCATTCCACTCTAAATACAACCCACTCTTAGTCAAACTAGGATAAAGAGGAACCCAAATCCCCGAAAAAATAGCGCATTGGCCTAAGACGACCCGACACCCAAGGGGTGTCGCGCCCATTAGAAGACCACCTTGAGTCCAAAACGGCCCACGGCCTAAATGGACGTTCATACTTATATGTTTAAATTTGAAGGACGTATACGGTGTTAAGGAAATATTTCAAAATGACGTATACATCCCTCAAATCGATAGGCCCACCCTCGGCAGAAAAGGGTCACATATCTGTTTAGAACGCGTAATATTTGTTTATAACCGCTTATGTGAATATGTTGCTTTATCTGGAGATACTCTTGCTCACACTTCTTCAAATTGTTTTAAAACCCTAGGCACAAATATCAAGTCACTATTAAAAGTGCGTCCAAATATTCTTCGAGTCTTTAGTTTCCCAAAAAAAAAATATATATATATATACTGCTCTCATATCAGAAAAAGATTCATCATTTCAAATCAAAAGAATTTTGAGAAATTTAATCTTTTTCGACTCTTACAAGGAAATTAGAGTTACATCTCAATCAAAAATCAAAGTACGGTAATGAAAGATACCACCAACTTTGTCTCGACTCAAGTCGACATTTTTATTCACTAATCCCAAAGTCAAGTAGACAAATTCCTGTCTATTTAACCATTTCTTTATATTGGTGAGCAAGTTTATCTCCGAATAAAGCAACTCTTATGTGTTTACACCCATATGTGATATCTTGCATTATTTACCACCTCCAGGCACTAACATATTGGTCTTTTGAGTTTTTTTTTCATTTGTCAGGTATTTAAAACTGATTGGTGTTGATAAGTTGGTTGATCATCCTTATTTCACAAGGTCTAAGGCCCCTAAAGATTCCTTACCCGATCAAATTTGCAAAAAGAAAAGACAACGATGGGGGATAACAATGATGAGATTGACATGAATGATGTTGCCGTGGCTTAACCCGCCGCCGCATAAAAATGAATTAATTATGCAGTTGATGCAACAGATTGCCGAAATGAGGGTCGAAATGCAAAGAATGCAAGATTCGTCTAATCCAGTTTCATCCTTCAACCCTCCAAGAGATGGAAGACCTCCACTCCACTTTCCATCAAGCACTGAACAAGTTCAGAACCTTCCCTCTAAACCCACTCAAAATCCTCCAACCATTGACTTAACTACCTCCAATCCTTGTCACGCCACATCGTGTCATGCACCAAAACATCCTCAAAATACTAACCTTCAAATCCCCCATCTCCCTCAAAACCAAAATACAAATAATGTTCAAACCTTCCCCCATCTTCAAAACCAAAATGCCGATCCTCAAACTTTCCCCTAAAATTATCAAGCCACTCAAAATACCCAGAATCCCTCCATCGTTCCACCCATACCTCAAAAGACTACTTTCCAAATCCCAACTTCAAATGAACCTTATGCTAACTGTTCCGAGCTTGATCACTATAAGGAACAGAAGAGAGAGTGGAGGTCAAAAGAAGAGGTAGTCAAGGTGAATATGAAAGAAGAGATCAGGAAAGACATGAAGGAGTTGCACTATATATCTGAAGTCGATGGATTGAGCTATAAGGATTTATGCATCCATCAGAATCTCGACCTCCCAGAAAGGTTCAATGTGCCAAAGTTTGTCACTTTTAATGGAACATGAAATCCTCTAGCACATCTGAAAGTTTATTGTGATCAACTCGTGGGATTTGGAGAAAACGAAGCATTATTGATGCGTCTTTTCGGTCGAAGTCTAAGTGGAGAAGCTCTGGAGTGGCTTACATCACAAGAGCTGAAACAATGGGAAAGTTGGAATGCACTCGCAAAGGATTTCACGGAAAGATTTGGACATAACATAGAAGATGCCCCAGATCGCTACTACTTGGAGAAGATCAAACTGAAGTCTACAGAAAATTATCGAGAGTACGCTTTTCATTGGAGAAAAGAGGCCGCAAGAGTTCAACCTCCCATGTCCAATCGTGAGATCACTGAAATGTTCATTCGTACTCAAGAGCCTGAGTACTATGAAAGAATGTTGTGTATGATGGGAGAAAAGTTTGTCGAGATTGTCAAAGTGGGAGAAGCTTTGGAAGATGGTTTCAAGACTGGAAAGCTCACCAAACTTACCGCATTGCGATCTAATGATAAATCTACTAGAATCAGTGATATGGATAAATAAAAAGGAAAGGTGGAGGAGGTAAGTATGATCACGACTACCCATATGAGGTCAGCTTCTCAACGGAAACATCAAAACCATAATGTCGATCAGGAAATATTTCCTCGCCCAAAATTTAGAAAGGCTCCTAAAGTATTTACACCATTAAGGGAATCTCAAACAACTTTATGAAAGGTTGAAAGCAATGGGTATGCTCTATCCTATAGAAGGAAGACCAGCCAATCCTTCGGGGAAATTTTTACAGAGCTGACCACAGATGCGCTTATCATTCAGGAGCCGTTGGACATGACACAGAGAATTGTTCAACTCTGAAGCACAAGATACAAAACATGATCAACAACAACTTGATCAATATTGAGAAAACCACCTGAATGGATGACATATTGGATGCTCAAGAGTGAGTTCAAGACATTTCTGAACTGAGTCATTTGAAGATATTCATTCGAGAAGAAGAATGCCCAACATTGGCCAAAATTTTGCATATGAAGTTTTGTTACCTTTCTTTTGAAAATGTATTGCATATTTCTTGTTTGAACTACGTTCGACCTGAATTCTCAAGAATGAGATACGTAGGCGGCCTATGTCGACCTCGGTCGTTTCTTTATCAAAACTTCCTATTTTGTTAACCCTTGAGAGTGGAACTACGTTTGACCTGATTCCTGCTCCAATGGGATACATAGGCGCCACAACGGCTCGGTTATATACCCAGTAAGATTTCCATTTCCCTTCATAATGGAAACTGGGACAGAATTTTTGAGAGGATCTCAAAAATTCATTTAAAGTTGGACTTCTTTAACATGTCAAAACAGAAGACCAAAATTCGACGGAGTTAGCCTTGGATGGATCTCAAAATTACGACAATCTAGTTTGCAACTGGGACAAAATTTTTGAGATGATCTCAAAAATTCCACAAATGCCATTTGTTACTTATTGAGGTAAATTGGGACAAATTTTGAGGAGGGGCCTCAAAATCCCAGAATGAGCAACCTCAGAGTTAACAGAGCAAGTTATGAGAGTTCTTATGTGTTGTAGACCGGGACAAACTTTTGATGAGGGTCCTCGAAAATTCCATAAAATATGTCATATAAAGGACGGGCGGGCGTATAAGCCAACTGCAAGAAGGTGCATGGAGACAAGACCAACACAAATCAGTCTTTCAAACTAAGAATTTTTCTTTCAATGCAGGAACATAGAAGTCACAAAAATGACTATATAAAGCGGTCAAGAATGACGAAGGGCGTCATTTACACCCATCGCAGACTCATCGACGAAACCTAGAAAATCTTCAATCTCATTTTATCTCTATTTCTTTATATTGCCTCAAGTGATAAACAAGTTTCTTATCTTGCAGGAATATTAAGGCCGAACACTGATAGATTCTTTCAAAGTTGCAAGAAACAAGGTGCAGGAGGATTGCTAGTTATGAGTCATGATCAAAGTTACCGTTGGACTCATCATAGCCTAATCTGGATAAGCCAAATGACTCAATCTAGTTCCTCAATTTTACTTTTATTCTTTACTTCATCATCGATACTAATGTTTGGTGTCGAGCTTTGCAGGTGATAGTATTGATAAAGTCAAAGTCGTATATTAAAGCGACATCAAATTTTGAAGATGATCAAAGTGACACTAATTTAGAAGTGTTGCAAAGGAATTTGCCGAGTCCATCACATCAGAAAGATGATGGTGACCACAATATCTTCTTGACAGTCAAAATTATCGAATCGTTACAAGTTTTCGATGAAGGATTAGAAATGACTGCAACAAACTCAAATTCTGCTGAGTTTGTTAAGGAAGACGAGAGTGTCTTTATTTTTCATGTGAATGAGTTAAGTCAATCACCTCGACAATTCTTTCTTTTAAAAAACAGAATCATAGTCGCGACGTGCATAAACGTCGATTTAGTATGTTTGTCGCATAGCAATTTCGGCGTACTTTGTTTCTTGAATATGTCAGAATCATAATTCTTATTTGTTGGGTATACACCCCATAAGTGGATTATGTGTTTTGATTAGCCAATCAAAGACTTTAGCATATAGTTTGTTGGGCGATCCACCCCATAAGTGGTTCGTATATATGCTTTTCCATTTCAGGTTTCTATTTTTGAATCATATGGAATATTATCGAGCCATCCACCTCGTTACAGTTGAAATATTATCGAGCCATCCACCTCGTTAGAGTTGGAATATTATCGAGCCATCCACCTCGTTACAGTTGGAATATTATCGAGCCATCCACCTCGTTACAGTTGGAATATTATCGAGTCATCCACCTCGTTACAATTGGAATATTATCGAGCCGTCCACCTCGTTACAGTTGGAATATTATCGAGCCATCCACCTCGTTATAGTTGGAATATTATCGAGCCATCCACCTCGTTACAGTTGGAATATTATCGAGCCATCCACCTCTTTACAGTTGGAATATTATCGAGTCATCCACCTCGTTACAGTTGGAATATTATCAAACTATCCACCTCGTTACAGTTGGAATATTATCGAGCCATCCACCTCGTTACAGTTGGAATATTATCGAGCCATCCACCTCGTTACAGTTGGATTATTATCGATCATCCACCTCGTTACAGTTGGAGTATTATCGAGCATCCACCTCGTTACAGTTGGAATATTATCGAGCATCCACCTCGTTACAATTGGAATATTATCGAGCCATCCACCTCGTTACAGTTGGATAATTATTGAGCTAGCCAGCTCGTTACAAAGAACTCCAAAGAGGAGAAAACTATACCCAAATCAAGGGTTTTCCTAGAAGCAAGAGGCATTTATATCACTTATGTCAAAGACTTGGGAGTGTGGTTTGTTTATTTCAAGCAATTCCCAACAATATGAAATTCACGAAGGGTGTCTAGCCAGATTCAAAGGTGAACCGAACAGGAATCTCAACAAAGATTTCACGATTTCCGTAAAGGACGCTATTTGCATTACATTATCAAGGCAAGATAATTATTGTCAATCAAGACAACGCATTACCCAAAAGATAGTTATTTTATTTTTATTGATCAACTCGATATATTATCTGGAGGTCGTCTTTCCGTTATCATCAACACAGATGATATAAATATCCATGAATCGCGGAGAATCATGCATTGCGGAAATCATGCATAGCGAGAAATCATGCATTGTGGAAAGTCATGCATCGCGAAAAATCATGCATTGCGAGTTTGGAATTTATGCACGACGAGAAGATTTCATGCCTTGTCAAATTTATATATCACGAGAAGGCTTTATACCTCACTGGAATTTATGCACGACGAGAAGATTTCATGCCTCGTCAAATTTATATATCGCGAGAAGGCTTTATACCTCGCTGGAATTTATGCACGACCAGAAGATTTCATGCCTCGTCAAATTTAGACATCGCGAGAAGAGTTCATACCTCGCCGAGATTCATGCATCACGAGAAGAATCCATGCCTCGTTGAAATTTGCATATTGCGAGAAGATTTCATGCCTCGCAGGAATTTACATATCGCGGGAAGATATTTATGCCCCGTAAAAGGACATACACGGATAAAGAAAGAGCAACATTTATCCATTGGCCTCGATTGCATTCTGTTATTTCTTATAAAAGTAAACATAAAGAAAGAGCAACATTTATCCATTGGCCTCGATTGCATTCTGTTATTTCTTATAAAAGTAAACATCAAGAAGAGCATCGAAGATAACGACAAAAGAGACATCAATATCGCATCAGTATTTATTTATTTATTTTGACATCAATTATAGAGTACATTGAAGATTATATTGCAAAACACAAGGCATAAGCCTTATTTGCTGGACGTCAAACCGATCGAGTCAACGTCAAATATTGAGGAGAACAATGAGGTGTCGACTTGGTGATAAAAAGACACTGTCTCCCATCCTAATTACATTTTTTAAGCTGACGAGTTTTATCTCAGTCTTTGTCGAGAGCATCCAAAAGGATGAATTCTCCAAAAACTACAGGTGCGAACGACATCAAAAAGGATGCAGCACAACGTGGAACTTTTTATTAGCAGCGAACTGGGACACAGTCCGAAGAGGAATGTCAAACTCTTAGGACGCGAGCAGAGGAGCGACTTCGACCACAATCGAACCACCCCCTCGAAGCATGCGGGTCTTTCTTTAGTTCTGTCAGTTTCAGTCTCGCGTCCGGAAGTTTTGATTTATCGGAAACAAGTTCCCAATCTGAGTGACGATGCGCCAAGAGCTTTGGAAATTGTGTCCGTGTAAGTTCTTAATTATGGGTGTGAAGCGCGCCAAATTCATGGCTAAGAGGTTATAAGCTTCCTTTTCATACTCGTTAATTTGTCACTTGTCCAAAACCAAAGGTTATCTAACATAATAGACTTCTCTTTTCACTGATCGAGTCGAACTACACACAGCCTGATTCCGAAGGTTGAAGGATATGTAGGCGGATTCAATGTTGAAAACTCGGTTGTATTCCAACATTCGCTCTCAAATTCTGTTCTCGAGCATTCCGATACCTTCATAATCTGGTATCGAAGTGACTTTTGATTCTTCCAAATCATGCGGTAAATCAAGCTTATCGAACTACAAGTGGCCTGAATTCTCATATAACCTGAGATATGTAGGAGACCCATTTGCAAGGGTTCGGCCATAATTCCAAAACTCTTTGTCAAATCCTTCTTTTAAAAAGAGGCGAGTGGAGTTGGTCAAAATTGGTTCGGTGAATTTCATTTTCCTCGAGTTGCTTGCATCAACCCAAGTAAAATGGGGGACAGTTGTTGACACCCAATTTTGACCCACGTCGATATGATTATTCAAAAAGAAAAGAAAACCTCTAAAATATACATCTAAATGTTTTATTAAACTAATTTGATTTAAATTATAATTACACTTTTGAATCACTTTTTACAATTTTCATAATTATTTTACTAAATAAAGAAACTCGTCGATTAATTAATACAAATCCGTCTATTTAAAGATTAACCAATTTTTATCATTTTCATCTAATCCAATTCATTTTCCCTTTGAACATATCAAAACGTTTGGGCCTTTCCTCTTTTGTTCTTATTGGCCCAAACCCTTTACTTCCTAACCCATTCCCTCTCTCTCATTCACATAATCCCTGGCCCAACTCTTCCAAACATTCCCAGCCGGCCCACTTCCCTTGTTATTCTCTTCCATCCAAGCCCACCTCCTTAATAGTTAAATCCAGCCCAACCCAAACCCCTTTAATTTCCTACCCGACCCAGCCCCAATCTCTTGACCCGCTCCGACCCCAAACCCACTTCCCCTCCTTCTTCCCCTTCCCCAAATCCCCCCACGCGATTCTTCCCTCCCCATGCGACAATCCCAGCAAAAGAACAGAAACCCAGAAATGAATTCCCAGAAAAAACCAAAAACGGAAACCCCCCACGCGATGAAAATCCCTGCGTCTCCCCCACGCACAGCCTCTCTCTCTCACCCCTCTCGCTGCGTCTCCCCACGCACAGCCCCCCTCTCTCACCCCTCTCGCTGCGTCTCCTCACGCGTCCCTCTCTCCTCTCTCTCACCCTCTCTCCCACGCGAGCTGCAACGGCTCTTTTGAGTCATTTTTCTACTGCAAATCGTACGATTCGCGTAGGTCTGGCAGCAAAGGAAGGCTGCAAACTCGTCCTTCCAGCGCAAGATTGGCTCCACGTAGCCTGTCCAGTACGAGAAATCGATCTCGACCCTCCACCTCTTTTCCAGCTCGAGTTGTCCTTCCGGATAAAGGGGGGATTCGAATTTCAAATCGAAATGGGCCTGAAGGTAGTGGCTAGCCCCTTTCATCCCGAAAAAAAAACCTAAATTCCCCTTCTATATAAACCCCACCCCTCTTCTGAAAACGGGGGAGAGATTTTGGGGGTTGGAGAAGATTTGTTGAGGGTTGGAGAGTTTATCACGAGTAGTACGAAAATTATTATCGAAAATATGCTGGTTCTTTTCTGTTCGCTACTGAAAACGTTGGGGGTTAGATTTTAAGGTTGAAACTTTTGTTGGATTTTTTGAAAAATAGAATTTGAACACAGAAAAAGGGTTAGCGAGTTTAGGTTGGGGATTTTCGGGAATTATTGGGTTCTATTTCTTCTGTCTTTGTAGAAGAACCGTTGGACGATTCTTTGAAATTTGCAGAAATTTTAACATAGAGAGAGTTGAGAAACCCAGAAAGGTGTTCGAAGAAAACAACTCAAGCCGTCTTAATCGTTCGAGCCTGTGGGTTCCCATTCTGTCAAAGTGTCCTGTTTTCACTGTTCGAGTCGCGTTCGAGTGGTGTGTGAAGTCATCGCTGTTGCTGCTCGCTCTCGTCTTGGTTCTGCTGCCCCGGAAAAGGTATCGTCCATCTCTTTCCAACCTCCTTCGTCTGCGTGTATCGATGCGCTGTTTCTTAGCTGTGATTGTTAATGTTTGCTGGTGATATTTTGAACCGTTATGTGAGTTGCTGTTAATCCATATGCTATCCTTCGTTTGTTCTGGATCAAATGTACCAAGCTATTCGAATATTGAGTATGTGTGGCCTGTTTTGCTATAAATATAAGACGATATATCTGTTGGTTGTGTTGTTCCTATAGTCCTAAAAGATGATGTTTTCTTTGCGTTTTGAGGTTGTCGGTCACTTGCTCATAGAATAGGAGTTGAGTATGTGCGTGTTTAAAAGGATCTCGAATTCCCTTTCTAGTTCAAATTCTGCTGTTCTTGGTACTTTTGGGTTTTCATAGTCACATTCGGCATAGTTTTTTTTTTAGATTATTCTGCTCGTCTTATTTACTTGATTATTTTACTGTTTTTCTTCTTCATAATGGTTCTGTTCTCTGCTGGTCTCTTTGTTGTCGTATGTCAAAGGTTTTCTCGGCTTCCAGTGGGTTCAACTTAGTCTATCTATGTATGATCTGTGTTCCTTGTATGAATTATGCATCTTTAAACATCTATGAAGACTATGACGAGCTGGTTGATTTTATTGTATGGGATTCATGTGTTGTGTGTCTAGTGCTGGGTTTTGTTCGTAAGGATGTTCAAATGTTTGGAGCACGAATATCTAGTTGGTATTTAATTGTATGGAGTATTTCAATAGTATTTCGTTACTTGCTTCTTGCTAAGTTTGTCCTTTAAAACCCGAGTTGGAGAATGTCAATTATTTTGTATAAAGATTTCTCCATGTTTGGATTTGTAGCATATCTCATGATTTTGTTGTGTGTTTCATTTGGGTTGAAATGATTTGCATAATCTTGGCTATCAGTAGCATTGTTGGATATCAGTTTAATCATTATTGTGAGTTTGACTGGTAGTACATGATTAAGGAAGCATTGTTGTGTTGGTGAGTTCCGTTTATCATGGTTATTTATTCAGTATGCGCGTTATTAGTCCATCTTCCGCACACTAATTCATTTCTACTTTGTTGCATGGGAAATTTTCTCTTGAGTCCATTTTGGGACTCCACTTCATCCTTGCATTTTGGAAGAGCCGTAAAGGCTCCCAAAACCCTTTCCATGGAGTCAATCTATCAAAACAGAAGTCAAATTCGGAATCGCGAAGATTGAAGAACTTGAAGAAATTGATTTCAAATTCCTTTATTTTGTGTTTTGTATTTATTTGTAATGGGCATAAGCCCTTGTTGCTTTACTTTTCCCGTATTTTATTTTTATATGTTTAGATTAGGACAGGTCAAAAATGGGTCGAAAAACCCAAAAGCAGGCGGGTCCAAGTTTCGGTCAAGGCGGACAGAACCCAAAAACTTGAACCCAAATCTCTCTCTCCCTCTCCCTCTCTCTATCTCTCGTTGCTACTCTTTTTTTTTATAATTTTGCTTAAATGCCGTTAGTTTAGGATTAGAAGAATCCAAACCCCATCGAACGCCTTTTATTTTATCAAACTTAAAAAATTAAAATTAAACCTTAAAACAATGAATGTTTCAAAAACTTGTAAATTCGCCTAAGTAATTTTCTAATAAGTTCAATAACAAAAGATTCGCAAGCGTTAAGATAAAAAAGTCAATTTGTTAATCGCCGGATAACCATATTTAACGGAGTGTCTTAGGTGCCTTCAACACCTTCCTAAGACACTAATAAGAATCCCGAACCCTTAAAAGTTTTCAAACGATTTCCTGTTTAATTATTTGAAAACAAGTTTTCTTAATTTTCTCAAAATTAAGTGGCGACTCCTAAAAAGTCAAAAATATCTTAAAAAACAAACTCCTTTCGAAATACATCTTTTCGATAAAACAATAACAATTTTCAAAAATTCATGATACATATGGGATTCCTTTACTAAAATTTTCACTAATTTCAACAACAATGGTTGCTGCTTCTTTTCTCTTTTTTGGTGTATTTTGTCAACCTTTGATTTAGATGATTCGCCAAAATCTTTGTTTGAATCCTTCCGAACATTCATAAGATCATGCAAAGACTTTTTTATATTTTCTTTCCAATTTTCATCGTCCGAATCATAAATTCTTCTATTAGTAAAAGGATCCATTAATATGATGTAATAGAACAATGAATAAAAAAAAAGAACGGGTGATGGAGTAAGAAGAAAAAAAAGACCTAGAGACGGCTGATGTAATATAGTAATGAACAAGAAGAAAAAAAGAAGAAAATAAGAACAGATGATGGATTAAGAAGAAGAAGAAGAACTGTAGACGGATGATGGAGTAAGAAGAAGAAGAAGAAGAACCAGAGAACAATGGTCCAATTTTCAGAAATTTCAAATTTTTTGAATTTTGAAATTCAAAGTTTCATATTAAATGTTGTGAATCGTTTTTAATTAAAATTAATAATTCAAAATTCAAAAAGTGTTTTAGTGGAGAAAAAATAGGCATGATATTGGGGAAGTGTGTGTTATAGGAGAGAGAAGGCTATGTATCTCTAAACTTCTACTAAAATTAAAACAAAGGGAATTATGTAATATTTAAAAAAAGAAGGGAAAATTAGAGAATACTAAACTTATAGTTGTGTATTTAAGTTATTTTTCCTAATTTCAATGGGGCTTTGGCCCATTTATCCCAAAAATCTCGCTATACATTTGATCTATACTGCTGTATACAGGACATATTTTGGCCTTCTTCCTGCATATTTTTCCTCAAAATTAATGTATTTTGAAAGAAAGAGTTTTTTCAATTTAAGTGACATTTTGAAAAAGTGATTATTTTATTATTTAGAGTAGACACTCGAAATTGAGTTTTGGTGTTTCAAGTCACCTTATTTGAATTCATAATCAAAAAAGATTTTGATTCTTTATTTTATTTAGTCTGCGAAAATAAAGATCGAATAAGAAATTATGTTGACTGATGGAAGGTATTAGGCACCCCTCGAGTCCTGTGGTTCTAGCACGGTCGCTTTATTAATTTAAATATGACTTGACTTAATTTTTAGATATTACACTATATAGCTTAATAAGAAAATGTTATTTACCATTAGATTTATTTTAAACTTATTTAAAATTGTCTTATTTATTTTAATTTTTAAAAATATATCGTCTCATTTTTCTATGTGTGTCCATTATTTTAAAACTTTAAAATTCGTATTTTCTTTTTCCTTTTTTAAAATTATTTTTGCGTGTATTTGTAATTTTAATTATAAATAAAATATATGAATATATTTAATTGTTAGGGATTATGACTTATGTAGGAATTAGATTGTTAGAGTTTGCATAATTATAGGGTTATATTTTTAGTTAAATTAAAAATAGGAAATAAAAATGTTATGAAATTTAATATTAGTTTTAGCAAGAAATTATATCTAGATTAGGATTATTTTTTGGAAGATCTTTTTTCTTCTATATTTTCTATTTTCCAATTTCTTTTTTCTTCTTAAACTTTCTTTTGCACGTTCTTTCCTTACTTTTTTGGAACGTTTTTTCCTCTCTTTTTTTCGCAGGCTTTATAAATATTATATTTTATATTTTTTTCTTTTTTATTTCTCTTCTTGTTTTATGTTTTTTACGTTTTTTTTTAAAGTTCTGTTTCTTTTTCTGCTCACTTTTATTATAATTTTTTGTTATGTTTTTTTTTTTTTTAAACTCACGTTAATGCTCTTCTTTTATTTACTTTTTAATTCTCTTCTTTTCATTTTATTTTTTCTCAATTTTTTGTCCTTCTTAGTTTTACTCTTTATTTGGTTGTTGTTGTTGTTCTTCTTCTTCTTTTTATTTATTATTATTATTATTATTATTAATATTATTTAATAATAATAATATTATTAATAATAATAATAATAATAATCTCTAGATGGAATTTATTTTTCCTCTTAATTAATAATTTTAATTGGATAAACTTTTCTAATAATTAATTAATAATTTTTTTTAAATATATTCTAATCTAACAAGTATATAAATAAATTTAATATGATTTTTTAAAGTGAAACTAGACTCCAAGACACATTAATTATTTAAATTTAGCAATTACATATCACGTAATCGATCTCAATATAAATTGTATGAGTATAAGATGATGATACTAATAATAAAAAACATAAAATATGTATAATATACATCACAAACTGATATTACATATTAATGTGCGATTTGAAGAACTTCATATTATTGGAATTAAATTCTCGTACAAGCATTCCATTTAAATCATGCAAAAATTTAGAATTATCTCTTTGTAAAAATTAATTTCACAAAATAATTGCTACGATCTACTGATTTCCAAAATTAATAACTATGTATTAATTATAAGATCACGAACTTGAAACCATGAACAAAACCTCAAATTCTAGACTTAATTCGCGAAAGAAAACACACTTTTTCTTCTTTTGCTTTTTGTTATCGTATTTCTTGATTTTCTGTATTTATTTGTATCTCACTGTGTTTGTCCTTTTCTCTTTAATGAGAGTGTATTTATATTAGTTTTGAATATGAGTTTGATGCTAATTAAAAGAAACGTGATGCAGTGGGATATAATTCAATTTAGAATTTAGTTGAGAAAATTAGGATTAAGATAAAGAAATAAAATAAAATAAATAAACAAACAATAATAATAATATTAACAAATCAAAAACAACAAAACAAAAACAAAAGATAGGAAACGTGTATTGTTAATTTACCTTTTCTTCTTATTCTTCTTCTTTTTTTAAGAAAAATCATGCAAGAAGAATTAAAAAAAATAGAATAAAAAGAGGGTAACTTTCACATATAGCAAATAAATAATTCATATTTGTATGCTATAACAAAGTTTGCATAATTGCGCTCTATAGCGAACATAAAAACTGTATAATTCGCTATACATATACAGTTGAAGCAAATTGTATAAAACAAAGTGTATAAAACAAGAAAGAGAAAGACACTTGGGCAGAGAACTGTATAAAAACGAAGTGTATAAAACGAATTGTATTATTATAAGTGTATAGAACGATTATATTCAATTTGAATTTGTATAAAATGAGAAAGAGAGAAAGACAAAAGAGACTTGACAAGGAATATACAATTAAATCGAATTGTATAACGAGAAAGAGAGAAATTAGATACAATTTGAAAATTGTATAAAACGAGAAAGAGATAAAGGCAAAAAAAATTGGGCAGGGGAGTACTTTTATTGTATAATTATAAGTGTATAGGACGAAAATATATGTACTTGCATGTGTATGTACAATTTTCTCACGCTTTATACAAACAGAAACACAATTTATACATTTCGCTTCTGTTTGTATAAGTGAGAAAAGCGAGGGTGGCGAGCGAGATTTGGGAGAGAGGCGCCTGGCAATTTTTTGCAAACGTTTGCTATGGAGCACAATTAAATCAAACCCTAGCTACTCCATTTATTTTAAGTTATTAGTTTTCTATTATATACAATTTTCCCATAAAAATGAATGAAACTAGATGGAGGAGGATTTTTAAAAAAATAAGTTAAAAAAGTTTGGGGTAATTCAAAAAAAGAGTAAGGTAATTTGAAATTATAATACTCTTTATCTTCTATTTTTTCGAAATATATACTAGTATTATTATTTTTAAACTAGTTAAAATTGAAGGATTAACTAGTTTGGTTGATTTGGAAGAATTTGCAGCCATGAGCATCAACGATGGTGAATATCGAAAATTGTTGAAATTAGATACACCAAGTAATTTATAACTCCACTAAATAACTCCCAATAGTAAGACATAAGAGTTATGAATGAAGTTAGTTATAGGATAAGGGATGATGTAACTCTTGAATGAATAAGAGTTACAAGTCTTCACCTTGTCCTATAAAAGGAATGAATTGGGGTCATCAAATATAACACAAAACAACACAAGAAAGAAGTTTCTCATAGCAAGAGTGTAGTTGTTAAAACAATACAAGACTCCATAGTAATCTTGTAAGAAATCGCTTAGACAATTGGTGGTAACAACACTTGATCTTACAACAAAACTCATAGAGGTGTTAGTCCTTTAGTATGGAGGGAAAAAAATTTGATATCTTATTATATGTATAATTAGTTAGACTATATATATTGGTTAAGAAAAAGACAATGAATTTAACACATGAACTTATTGTGTGGACGTAAAAAAACAAGCACTTCCACACATCTTTTTGTAAAGCTAACATTGTAGATCTTCTCTCTGGCACATGTTACTTCTTTGCCAAATTAAGACATGTTTTGTTAAGCTACCTTACCTTAAAGGAGGTAGGTAGAGAATTTGTTTTCGAAATAACATATTTTCGCCGTTAAGTGCAATAAGTTCAGATAGAAAGAAGAAGGAGACAGTGAAAGAAATTAAAATGTAGCAGGTAAGAAGGAAACATTGCAAAGCCTACGACAATCGAAACACAATTAACCACATATCAGTAAATTATTGAAAACAACAATAATAGTAGTAATAATAATAATAGTAATAATAATTAAAAAAAAATAAGTCTTCAAATATATAGATAAGAAATACCAAATTTATGAACGTCAAATTCTATACTTATGTCACTCTCGAAAATCATAACGACAAACAGGGCAACAATGCCCGTTCTGTAACCACATTGCAATGCAATCTGCATGAAACACATGTGAGCACGGCATACACAACACCTCCTGCCCCCCCTTTTCAAACTCTTGGAAACAAATAATACAATCATCATTCATGAGATTTTCATCAGTCTTCATCTTCCATACCAACTTCATTATGTCTGACACGAATAAATTCGTACGAATACTCACAACCAAGCGTTGGCGACCCTTGTTAAACTTTTCCCCAATAATTTCATGGATTTCTTCAAATATATTATCAATGAAATCTTGACGATCGTCCTTATCAAACATTTCACCCCATTTTTCGTAGATATTATCTTCTATGACACGGTAGAACTTTTCGCGTGACATGTATGTAGCTGAATGGAAAAGTTTGATATTGAGTGATCTGCTCTGAACTCGCTCTTGTTGTCCAGTAAACAATGTATCAAAGTGAAATTTGAGGTATAATGTGGGTAAATTACAAGGTGAATGAGCAATAGGGTTATTGATACTTAATTCTTGACGAATTGTGACCTTTGCATTCCATACATTTGGATTACAGTCAGAATTACGGTATTCTCCATACCAGTCGGGACGACAATATTTCAATTTCTTGTTGCGGTTCGACATCTGAAACGAATCGAAAGTAGAAAATAAGCTCAACGTAGCCTAAATCAACTCAACTTAGCGATCTGAAATTAATTCGGAAAGGGAAAAATAAAAACACGGTTATATTTAATTCAAATTACTAAATATACTTTCTAATGCATATGAAAAAAACTGAATGATTTTGATTTTACAGGGAACAAATCTAGTGACTAACAATTCTGGATGATGGAAAAAAGAAAAAGGAGTACCTAAAAATTAATGGGAAAAAAAAAAGAAGAAAAGGAGTACTAAAATTAATAAAAGAAAAATTTTCTATTTAGTACTCCTTTTCTATTTAGTACTCCTTTATCTGATTTGATTCTCTCTTAGAGAGAAGATTTGACCAAACAACTAATAATAGTGCAAATATATTTCAACCATGCAGCCTTATTTATTCGTGATATAATAAAACTACCTACCGGTATATTAAGTTTTCTACGTTACTTAGGCAAAAATCAGAATTTTCATTGAAAGAGATTATAATATGAGAAAAGTAAACAAAGAAGTTAAGGATATAAGAGATAATTTTAACCATATATAAATAATATAACTATATACATGTGGCTCCGCCCCTGACAAAGAATAATATAACTAGTGATGTCTTTCAAAATTCAACAGATTCTTCCAGATTTAAAGTGGGAGTAGAAACAATATTTCTTTTAACAAAATAACCCCTAATCTCAATACGAACCGTTTAAGAACGAATTCGTGAATAAAATTACATGTACCTATGAGAAGCTTACATACCTTGAAAGAACACTTGTTCTTGGCGAAATTTCTAACCCTTGAATGAATGCTTGGAAACCCGCTTCTCCTCTTCTTGAAACTTCACCCTAAAATTCTAAACGTTTCGGAATATGGAAAAGTGGTCTAATTCTGTTTTGACCCTTAACTTGAGTCTGAAATGTTAAAGAAGTAGGAAGTTGTTAGAATTAGAGTTGCATTAGGACTAGACTAGTTATATTTATTAAGATTATATTTCGTCTAGAATTATATTATAATTAGGATTATAGTACAACAAGGAATAAATTATTTTTTTAAAATTATTATTATTATTATTATTATTATTATTATATTAGTAGTAGTAGTAATAGGTAATGTAGTTTTTTTTTTTTTTCGCTTAGGATAGGCATTGTAGTATGACTCTAAGTATAGTTAATTAGGACTCTACATGAAAAACGTTTTAGGTTTATTGGGGTAAGAAAAAGACAAAAATATCCAATTGAAGAGTATATATCACAAGTTTGTAGATGATGGTCGGTATAAATGACCAGATTATATAATTGATGCTTAAAGTCAACTATTAAACAAAATTGAGGAATACCTTTCATACTTCTCCCTACAATTAAATTAAGAGATAATAATAAGATCAAACAATATACTATAGTAAACACATAATTAATCGGAAAAAAAATAATTTTAACATTCATATTTCAAACACTCGTGCGAAGCGCAACTACATTTGTAAATAATAGCAAGAACCAAGAAAATGCCCAAATTCGGGCCAAATCTGTTGGACCCTTGGTCCACACATGGGCTGTTGCTACTTAGTCGTTTTAGTACTGTTGCACAAGAAGATTTGGGCTTTTGGCCCATTTTTGCTCCCAAACATCTGTGTATATCGCAAATATATATTTCTATTATATAGAAGAGCCATGAGAAGGACGACTAATGATATTTTAGTAATTTTAATATTTTTTAAGAGTAAAATAATAATTGTATAATTAATGATCAAAATAAAAATTTAGAAGAATTCATACATGTCTTAACTTTTGTTATGGGCCCATAGGGATATTACTTATTTAACTTCTTGCAAACAATAATAAATGTTTTTTGACATATTTTAGAAAAAAAAAATTGAATTAATTTAAATAAAATGTGTCTGAATAGTTAATATTTTGTTCCAATAAATACTTTTAAGGAATATTGCGCAAACATACATTTAATATTATGTTACATAATATGACCACTAAATTCGCATTTTGATTAGTAAAATAGTCTTTAAAATGACGTATCAGTAGTTTTTAAATAATTTAAAGAAAATATCAAATTTTGTGACTAAAAGAATGAACAATGTTTGATTATTAGTTAAGCAATAATTTGATAATGTATTCATCGAAAGATTGTTAAATATAAAATCTTATTTTTATATTTTCATAATATTATATATGATACTATTTAACAGAGAAAATTTGACAATATCAACGTTTAACATTCATATACTAATGAATATCGAAATTCAAACCAAAGAAAATGATTAGTTAAAAAATAAAAAAGAACAACAAAAGAAAATGTCAATAGAAAAAGACTTTGTTTAGAAATATTGAGGAAGAAAAATACTAAAAAATAAAAATAAATTAGAAAAAAAAAGCTGAAAAAAAGTATATAGGTTATTTTGTGTGGGGGGGGGGGGGGTAGGGGGTTAAGCTTTAGAGTTTTCTTTGCGGCATGATATTAAGTGTAGTATCAAATGAAATTAATTAATGTAATTTAGAATATAACATTACGATAATTATTATTTTATACAGAAATAAAGTTTCTTTCATGATTTTTTTTGTTTTTGTGGAGGCAAAATTATTTTTGTGATAAATACTTTCAATATTTAAAATATAACATTACGATAATTGTTATTATATATAGAAATAAAGTTGATTTCTTGATTGTTTTTATTGTTGTGAAGTTAGAAAACAATTTTATAAGTAAATCTATTTATTGAAGACAATAATAAATGTATCACAAAATTCATCGACAGAGTCAAATACAAACACGTTATACTTAAGTTGAAGCAATAGAGATTTGAAAGACTTCGATCAATCTTTACAAATTGATTATTCAACGATTAATATTTTATTAGGTATAAAGCTTATGGTGCAAATATACAAAACGAAGATAATAATATTGTAAAAAATAGATACCACTTGCGCATACATATGAAGACCGATGAAATTTTTCAAAGATATTAACATTTTATATATTCCTTAAACATGAAATGTTTTAACTCTTAATCTAACGCAATTCTGTATTTCCTCGCTGCAAAGAATTTTTTAGAATTAAACTTTCTCAATTTAGGTTGTAAACTACACGTTTATGTCATATGAACATTTGAAATAGATTGATGAGGAAACTACAAAGACTAAACAATCATCAATCAATCTAAGCCTAGTTGTGCTTGTTGAAAGAAGCTGACGGAACATGTTCAACAAAGTTAGTGTTATACTAAAACTAGATTACTGAATTTTAATTTATGTATAATTCTATATTTTATACAATTAAAACTGATGTAATCGACTAGAATAATACACAAATTCAAATTAGTCATATCCTAAATCAAATACCATACCCTGTGAATCGGAAACCAAGAAAAAAAAAATTAATCCACACATATGTATTGCATTTTTTAATTTTTGTTGTTGGTTATGTTTCACGTTGGCTTTGCAATTATGTGAATTATTTCTTTTGAATAGTCCAATTTTCTTTTTGTTGAATAAAGAAAAAAGGTATCTGGTACTATATTCAAGTCAAAAGAATGAGACATGAAACTAAAACTCATGCATAAAACAACAAAATGTTATTAAATGAGAATCAATGGAGGAATCCTATTAGAACAAGCAATTAATTAATTTTTCTATATTGGCTAAGTTTGCTTGGTGGGGGATGAGAAAATCTAAGTTTGATTTAACTCAACATTAAAAATTAAATTAAGAAATGAACTGGATAACATTTGATTCAATAAATATGATCATCGCGATTTAATAGATAAAATTTATTATTGTACTTACTTCATTGAAAAAATATATTATATAAATAAGATGACATTGTTTTACCTTATATTATACAATATAACGAAAGGGTTAAACTCATTATTGGTTTGAACTATATAAATTTTATATATATGTATGTAAAAAATTGATCGTATATATAAATATTATGATTCAATAATTTTAATTTCTGAATCCGTTGCAATAGGTCACAAGGTGAGGATTGTCTCGTATGTTCAAACAGATAAACAGTCCAAAAGTTGAATGAAAAAATGGAGTATTTTGAGTTCATTATCTCATAGAATTGCGTCATGCAATATGGAATTTATTTATATAAAAAAAATTATAGGCAAAAGGTTCTTATCCACAAACCATAGACAGAGACATAAAGAAAAATAATAATTAAATAGAAAATATTTTTCTAGATTATTTTTAAATATAATATAATTTTTTTAAAAAAAATAATGTAAAAACTAAAAAGTGACAAATAAAGATGAGTTCAAGATTTGAAGCATCTAAATATAACTTGCTGGCTTTTGATGCTTTTTATTTATTTTTAATTTTAATTAGAGAACTGAAAGATGACAAATTTAACCGTATAATTAATAACTTCTATTATTATTATTATTATTATTATTATTATTTATTTCTCGTAACAAGGAACTCGTAGACGGTTTTTCAAATATGGACAAGATAAACTTTGTTTAATATATTTTTCGACGAGTTCAATTGAAAAAGTATTGAAAGGTATTTTAAAATGACAACTTTCACGTATAGTAAATAAAAAATTTATATTTATATGTTATAGCAAAATTTGCATAATTGTGCTCCACAGCAAACATAAAATTGTATAATTTGCTATACATATATAATTGTATAATTCACTGGCCTGAATTGTATAATATCGCTGGCCTATTTCGCTGTAATTATATAATTCGCTATTCTATTTCATTGTAATTTTATAATGTACAATTGTATAATTTGCTGCCTATTTCGCTGTAATATTTGTATAAAATTTGTTTTGCGTACAATTGAATCGAAGTAAAATGTATGTATATTGCATAATTATTAGTGTATATGAAGAAGATATATGTTTTTCTCTCGCTTTATACAAAAACAGAAACACAATATATACACTTCTGTTGTATAAAGCGAGAGAAAATTGTATTTCACTGCAATTGTATAATTCGCAATTGTATAATTCGTTGACCTTTTTCACTGCAATATTTGTATAAAATTTGCATTTGTCTACAATTGAATTGAAGTAAAATGTTTGTAAATTGTATAATTAAGTGTATAGCACGAAGATATATATTTTTGCATGTGTATATACAATTTTCTCTCGCTTTATACAAAACAGAAACACAATTTATACACTTCTGCGTATAAAGCGAGATAGGCGAGTGAGGGAGAGTGGTGAGCGGAATGGGAGAGTGGCGAGCGAGATTTTTGGGAGAGAGGAGACTGACAAACTTTGGCTAACATTTGCTATGGAGCACAATTAAATTAAACCGTAGCTACTCCATTTATTTTATGTTATTAGTTGTTATTATATATAATTATCCCTTTTAAAAATTAAGAGGCTGAAACCTTTTAAAGTTAGATTTTTTTAAAAAGAAAAAGGTTCGAAAAATATTTGAATTTTGATAAAAATTGATGTTATTATACCAAATTTTATGAAAGACTTTTTAATCACTCATATGTACTATTTAAAATACATTATTAAATAGTGCAAGAATAAAAAATATTTTCTAGAGTTCGATATTACAACAATTTCAATTAAAATTCAGATAATTTAAGACATTTTTCTCTTTCAAAAATAAAGACTAAAAGAATGTTTTATTAATATCTCATCAGAACTTTAAAAGAGTTATAACGTCCCTTTTTTCTTATTAATATTATTATTATTATTATTATTATTATTATTATTATTATGTTGAAATTAACTTCATTAATGTTATTTTATTTTTATGGAACGGCATAGTCTCAAATCAAACAACTATCCTTAGCCAAAGAGAATTACTTGGTTGAGATTTCATAGGTAAGAATAGATACTACCAATAACAGGTAAATAAAAGTGTTTTTAGTTAAGGAAACCAAGTTTTAAAATCGATTTAATCGCACATTTTATTATGATATTTAATTAAAATGGCATTTTGAGATCACATCTCACTATTATTTATTAAAAGTGCACCTTCGACAAATTTAGTTGAATCAAAAAATTTCAAACACATATTTAGGAGACTATCTTAACCATAAACATAATAATTATATTTTTTTTTTGTCATTTTCTTCTAAAATAAATAAATATGTCACATCTTTAGTGGGTAGTTTATGTTTTGGAAGTAAACTCAAAATATTCTTCTAAAGACTAGTTTTGATTCTTCAAATTTATTTAAAGTAAATAAAATATTTATAGTTTTAGCTAAATATTAAAATAAATTATAGATTATTTTAATTATCAGACAGATGATTTTGTATTAAAACGTGACTAAATCTAAATTAAAATATCGTAGGATTCATTTCTAATGACGATACTTTCAACCGAATTTTTTCATTGCCAAGTGTTCAAATACAATATTATTATGGTGGTGAGTGCTCATTCTTTTTAAACATAAAATTGTTATCAATCATAAGATAGATGTGTAAAAAATTTGAATACAAAAATAAAAGAAGTTGATAAAAAACTATTAACAAAAAGTTAAAGTACATGTAAAAAATAATTTGAATAAAACAACCACTACCACCACCATAATAATAAATAATAATAATAATAAATACTAAAAAGTGAACTAAAAACGACGAAAAAGAAAAATATATTTTAGAGAAAAAAGAAGAGGGGAGCACGAAAATGATCGATTTGGTGTGATCACCTCCTTAACTTAATATCTTTTTTCTCATTTTATTTTTATTTATTGTTTTATAATTGCATTTTATCATTTTTTACCCTATCTTTTCGTAGTATCATTATCCTATTTTTTTTAGGTTTATCATTCAAATCATAAATATGTAACATTATATTACGACAAAAAACAATAAAATCTATTCAAACATTATACTCATTAAAACAATACAGTACGATATAATACAATACAATGTAATATATTATAAATCAATGAGTCATATAACAACCAAACAAACAAAGTGTTAACATTTCACTGATTATGATTCAATTATTGAACACAACCAAAGCATCTACACAAAAATATATAGTGTACGAGTTAATGAATATTCAAGCACTCGAAATAAATAATATAACATGAGATTGCCCTGAATTTAACATGTGCTTGAAATAGAGAGCACGCCACATCAAAAAGTTTCATTATTTTCAATGGATTTTACCGTTTAATCTTTAATAGCTTTTGATAATTTTAATCTACTTCTAGAGTCTCATATAATTTTTCAAATTGATTTTTTTTCTTCACAATTTTATATGAGAATTTGTTAAATACTTAATTGTGAGGGAAAAAAAAAAGAAAAACTTTTGTCAGAATTTCTTAAATTTTTAATTGTGAGAAAAAAAAGCATTGTTAAATTTAGGGATAATGCACAAGTACCCCTCAACCTATGCTTGAAATTTCAAAGACACACTTATACTATACTAAGGTCCTACTACCCCTGAACTTTTTTTAAAAATAATTTTCTGCTTCTTTTCGGCCTACGTGACACTATCTTGTGGGTCCTATAATGATTGACTTTTTTTTTTCAAACTAGTGCCACGTAGGCTGAAAAGGAGTAGAAAACTACTTATAAAATAAGTTCAGGAGGTTAATAGGACCTTAGTATAATATAAATGTGTCTTCGAAATTTTAGGCATAGATTGAATGGGTACTTGGGCATTATCCTTTAAATGTAATCGATCAAAATTGTTTCTAAAAACATGTTTAATTAACATACTACCAAACATAACAAACCATTTTTTGTCATTTTCTCTTAGAATACCAAGCATACACGTGAGTTATGTATTTATGTGTTTGTGGACCTAAAATAGTATTAAATAAATTGAATAGTAACTCTCTTTAAGTAGAATCTATATTCTAGTCCACATATTTTAACCCTACATGTTTTCACATTATATTTTCATTTTTTTAGGGAAAAAAATAAGCCAATATGACAAATATAAAATGATGTAGCTCAAACATTACCCAGAATTCAATAAATGTTTGATGGGACATGACAGCAAACAAAGCAGGAAAATTATTTAGGGTTCGCAATTTTATTTTTAAAAAAATTAACTCACATGTTTGGAATATTAATGTTGAGTTGTACTAAATTCGAGTTTTTGATGATTGACAAATATTATATAAATATTAAATTTAGCATATCTTAATAAAAAGTAAACGCTATTTATGATCGATAATAATTATAGAAGAATCAAGTTTTTAATATGTCTATTATAGTAGCAAAAGTTTTATGCATCAAGTGGAACAAGAATACGACTGGACATGTTGATCAAATTTTGAGTAAATAGTAATTTGGACATTTTATCAACCTAAAAACAACTATTTTTCTCCAATAAAATAGGTTTATGTTCAATTTTTTCTACTATATTTATTGTAGATAGAGTAGAAAAATATTTCTACTCTATTTATCATAGAAATTTATCATCTTGACTTATTGAGATTTGCTTTGTGTAAGTTTTACGAAAGAAAAAAAAAACGTTCAGTAACAAAATCTCTTTTCTTAGAGAAAATATATTTAAATTCGAGAAAATTAGTTAATTAGCGCAAGAGAATTTCCTTCATTTCATTATACCTTTCGATAATTATTTCATTAACTTGACCTTTTTCTACTTAAAATAAAGATTTAGGCTTAAGATATTTGGTTAAGATCGAACGAATCTCATTCATTCTACTTTACTTTGCGTAATAAAAAACACCCCTTGATAATTTATTAACTTGTCATTTTTCTATCTAAAAAATAACCAATTTTCTCTAATAAATTAGGTTCATGTATTATCATTCTATGTTTCCTACTTGTTAAAGACAAGCTTTATAATATAAAAGATTTTTATAATAATCTAATTAGGTAAAGTTATTTTGGTCATTATTTTTTTATGGATGTTCCTTCTTCTTTGTGCATTGAATGCTGAAATTAGGGGAGTAAAAGATGAACTCAAACATACGTAACCCGCTCAATTCATTTAAAATTTTAAGGGTTGAGCTCAAGATAATTTGAATTGGTTCAATCTCAACCCGTTCAAAGAGAATTCTCAATGACCCCAATTCAATCTCCAATTTCAATCAGTTTTAATTTTTTTTATTAAGGTATGTTCCTATGAATTACTACTATCTATTTAACATCTTTTAGGATTTATCTATCAATTTCTTATTATTTTAACAAAAATTCTTCAGCGGAAATTCAAATTGTGATTATAAAAGTTAATTATCAATATGTTAAATTATTGAGATTAATCGGGTCAAATTGGACGGTTCAAGACCCAACCCGTTTTTAGCTCATTTGAGCCCAACCATCTAAGCCCAAAGTAAACTTGGACAAGGCGGCTCAAGACTCGACCCGATTTCTATTCAACCCATTATAATATTTCCAATTTCCACCCGACCCGTCCATTTGACACCCCTAGCTGAAATCATTAACCTACAAATTATAAATATATATATATATATATATATTTACTACTTGTCATGAAGCTTGAAAAAGTAATAAACTAGTAAATTGTTTTCTGTATATATTAATTTGCTACAAAATGGGTAGAATAAATTTTAAAAAATTGGCCTCTTCCACCTAAAAATTTGATTCCTTCATTACAAATTTCATCCTATAGAAATAGGGATACTAATACTTTTGAACCCTAATAATTTTTAGATTTTAGCCACATATTTTAAAATTACGTGAATCTAAATAGATTGTGAACTAAGTCGTTACATAAATTTTCATATTTTAACCTCAATTTATTGAAATATATGTTTTTAATCTCATTACTCATGAATTTGCACAAATTTATTGAATTATATGCTTAAGTATTCAGTTACACACATGTTGACTAAATTTGTATTTTAACTCCATATTTTAATAATATTTATAGTTCTAAATAAAAGATATTTCTTTTGTAAAGAAATCAAAAACATACATTTAAATAATTACTTTAAAATATTTTTTCTTAGTCAAATATCAGAGGGTCCAAAAACGATGATCTATCAATGATTAGGGGATAAAAATTGTTATTGTCCAAAAGAATTTAGAATACTATATCAAAAATAAATTTTAGCGGCAATTAATTAGCAATTGCCATTAAATATATATTTTTTGCGGTAATAAGCACTCTTTGTATATGTCCCTAAAGATTTTAGCAACGTTGAATCTAATGACAATTAAATAATATTGATAAAAATTTTAATACTCTTTATTAAGATGTCTTTTTATTGCTAATAAAAATTATTTTTATTGTTATGATATATTCTTGTAGAATTATTTGGTTTACTATTCTTTATTTAGTCAAATCAAGAGTATAACCAAGACAACCATTTTTAATTTTTCTTTTTGGATAGGGTACTAAAATAGAAAATTACTTTTTTATGTTTCTTGATTTTTTCCCAATTAGAATGCTTATTATTTATTAAATTAATGTTGCAAAGGAAAAAGTTATCATTATTTATTTCATGATTGTCTTGAGTCATTTAACATCTTTAATTATAAGCATGTTTACTTAAGTTCTTGTATCTCCGCGGAGTTATTTTTGTTTAAGAGTGACTTTATTCTATGTTGCAAAATTTGTTATAAAAAAATTTAAATTTTATCGAGCTTTAATATAAATATTCAGATATTGAAGTAAAAAAAAGTCTAATTTTCCTTTGGTAGAACAATATTAAGACCTTGACACTTCTCTTCATGAATAGCAAAAGTAATGCATGCTTTACTATCACTTCTCCAAAAATAGAAGGGATAATGCCAAGTACCCCTTTAACCTATGCCCGAAATTTCAGAGAAACACTTATACTATACTAAGGTCCTATTACCCCCCTGAACTTATTTTATTAATAATTTTTACCCCTTTTTAGCCTACGTGACACTATCTTGTGGGGCCAACGATGATTGACTTTTTTTTTCAAACTAGTGCCACGTTAGCTAAAAAGGGGTAGCAAACCACTTTTAAAATAAGTTCAGGGGGGTAATAGGACCTTAGTATAGTATAAGTGTGTCTCTGGGATTTCGGGCATAGGTTGAGGGGGTACTTGTGCATTTTCCCAAAATAAAAATACAAGTTTGTATACATTTTTTTTCAATTTCAACACAAAATTGCTCTATTTCAAGAAGTGTAATTTAGACAATCTATTCTAATAGATATAGACCAAAATTGCTCTATTTCAAGAAGTGTAATTTAGACAATCTACTCTAATAGTTACAGACGGAGTCCTTTAAGTTTTTCAAATTTTTTTATTTCTTCTTTCTTTTCTCTTTTTTTTTTCTGCTCAAGATCTACGAGGATTTAAATATGGTATCAAAATTACAAAAATATATGATTTCTACTATATTCTTATTAAAATCTCATTTAATTCAAACTCAAGTCGTATATGATTTATTAAAAAGAAAACGCTCCTTAATAATACTTAACTAATGTCGATAAAGATTTTAACACTCTTTATTAATGTCAATATTTTAATGCCGCTAAAAATTATTTTTATTATAATATTTAAACCTAATATTTTTAATTAATTAAAGGTGAACAAATCATATTCATTCCATCATATTATTTGATGATGTTATAAATTCCAGCCAAAATAAATAATGAAATCAAAAGACCAAATTAAGTATCTCATATATAAAGTTACCTTATTATTATTATAATACATGCAAACGTAACATATAAGATATTGGAACCACGTAAGGGATTTTCTTTTTTTTGAAAAAATCTAGAAGATCACACATAAAATATGGATCTATGATTTAAAATTAAAATAATATTAAAACCCCTTTAATATTAAACTAAATTTTTTTAATTTATCTTTGCAGATCATGATTCACATGTTTATATGTGATAAAAAGTTTAATTGTTATCCTATTTGATTTACATTATAATTTAAATTGAACCCCTAGACAATGAACTATACTTAGAGAAATAAATATATGAAAAATGAAATTAATAATATATTCAAGGTAAATTCAAAATCTTAAGGGTTAAAATGCATTTAAAAAATATAATTAGAATACATAATAAAGAATGTCTATTATTGTTCAAAAATAAAAAGGAAGTTTGATTTTTTTTTTAAAAAAACTCTATTAAACTACTATTAATAGATCTTACCATTAATACATTATCACAAAATTTGTTAAAATTAATATGACAAATACGTATTTTAAATTATCATCTTAAATTTCATTCTTAATATAAAAATCATACCATTAAGAAAAGTAGTGATGATTCATGAAAGCATTTCTGCTCATTACATTGCCATTATCTAGTTTGAGTTGGTAGGATCAATTTTATAAATTTATAAAGCAGAAACAAAAATAAATAAATAAAAAATAAACTTACTTAAAATAAAAATTGATTTAGAATTGCTACAACTCATCACAATATATATATATATATATATATATAATTTTTCATGAAAAATACTTTCCTCAATTCCAAACATACTTGATATCCGTTGGTGGTGGAAAATAAACTAGCAGGGACATTACGATCATAAAAAAGAAAGAAAATATATCCGATTATATTTTAATTTTTTTAAAATAACAATTTATATCATGAATTATCTATTTTTAGTAGAATTGACCAGTAAAATGATCCAATCGAAATAACAAACATTGTTTACGTTGATTCCATTTTTAGTAATCTCAATAACGACATTAAAATATTATTTGTCCAGAGTGGAAAAAAAAATCATAAATAAGTTTAAGTTCTTACCTTGATAGTGTAAACTTTGTTTATACTCTAATAAAAATTCAATAACTTAATTAATATAATAGTACATAATATATTATAATAGATTGAGGCAGATCTAAGTTTTAAATATCATTTAAGTCTAAAAATTTTACGATAGATCATTTGATTATTGTATTTGAAATTTATTTATTTAGCAAATTTTTAACATATAAATATAAAACTGATCATTTATATCAAACTCAATGAATATTTAATACATATCTTAACATATACTTTAGTTCATAATTAAACCATAATAAATTAGTGTTATTTGGAACAAACATCATATGTGTATAATTTTTTAGTGGTTTGGAGGCTTGATTAGGGGTTCTTGTAAATTGAAGTAAAATTTTTATTAGTTACTTGTAGAATTTTTTTATTAATTACTTCTAATTATATATCTACTTAAATTTAAATTATAAATCAGTCTATAAAAACATATCATGCATAATCCTCACAATCCAAATAAGTTTGGGAGGGTCATCCTAACTTATTTCAGCACATAAAAAATTGAATTAGTATATAATTCAAATTGATCTATGACTATTAAAAAAAATACATTTAGCGATAAAATTTTTTTATAGCTAAACAATAAATTTCGTTGTTAAACCTACTTAGTGACGAATTAGCGATTGATTTTTGTTAGCAACGAACAAAACAACAACAAATCAGTGACGAGATCGTTGCTAAATGTAGTTTTTTTTAGTAGTATATATATTATATATATAACTTGTCAATTTTTTTTTTAAAAAAGATATTTTTTGTTAAAATTTGATAATATTAAATATAGTCATGATATAGAAAAGGTTATCAAATTTATTTTTGATATGTTATGTATAGTAATAATTTAAAAAGTAATTTTATTAGATACTCTACTATATAAAAAAAAAATAAACAAATTGAAACCTAGTAAGAATTGACAATTTATGTTGTCATCTATATTTTAATGCATTTCCATCAAAATATTTTTTGATAGAATTACAATTCACATTTTTATTATCTTAATTTATTTTGACCCGATCAAATTCAAATTAATCTTTTCCATTAATACTCTACTTAAATATTTTCTATAATTGATATAAGAGTTGTTTGAATTGAATTTGATCCATATTTTAGCTTTTATCACTCAAAACATTATTTTAGACAAAATAATAGTCATATATTTATTGTTTTTGAATTTATGTTTGACTGTTTAAATTCAGGTTAACCTTTTCATTTAACAGTATTTAAATTTACTCTACAATTGATATAAAAATTTATCAGAAAAATAAATATTTCACTTTCGATTTAAAGCTTATAGATTCGAAATGACAAAAAAAATAAAATGAAATTTCCTTGTAGTGTTAAAAAATAAGTAAATTAAATTACCATGTTGAGAATATAGACAATTTATCATTTTGGGAATTGATATTTTTTCTATTTTTATATTTAAGGAAGTTGCTACTCTTTCTTGTTTGTAACTATAAATTATGTCCCCCTTTTTCTCTTCTTGTGTCTAAAAATAATTGAACAACTTGTTCATTTTCTCTCTGACTAAAATTTTTCATACAAAAATGGCAGTTTCTTCAGGCACTGTATTTAGAATCAACCAGCACCCAAGTTCTCCATACATGAAAACTCCAAGATTTTACAACTTCACAAAGAAAAAAGTGAGTAAATAAGATACCCCATTTGATTTTCTTGAAAAAATTTGTGTTTTTTTCATGTAAAGTTTTGATCTTTTGTGGAATTCTGGTAAAATTTTCTTATTCCCACATATTTTGGAATGGATTTGTTTGAGTTTTTTTGTAAAGTTGTGATCTTTTTAAAACTTTTATGATATCTGGTACTGATATATTCTTGTTTTTTCAGTTTCTTTGTATATGGTTTATGTAAAGTTATAATCTTTTGATATAATCATATCTATTTATCTAGAGCTCTTGAAATGTCCCTTTTTCAGTTTCTTGTAAAAGTTTATTTAAAGTTGTGATCTTTTGTACGATCTGCGTTTTAATTTGTTTGTCTAATTCTGAGTTGATGTGAAGTTTAAGAAGGTAAAGAAGAATTTAAATTTTGAATCTTGTGTTGTTAAATAAAAGATACGTAGATTGTACCAAAATGTTCTTTAATCTCTAACGTCTTTACATGAAAAGTTATAGTTAGATAGTCGTAAAAAAAAAAAGGAAAGTGACATTTTTTTTAAACAGACTAAAAGAAAAAGTAAGACGAACAGTATTAGCATCTTGAAGTGTTTTTTGTCTCATTTCTTGTAAAATCTTTTGTAATGTTATGATCTTTTGTAACCTTTTTGGTATAATCATTTGGTATCTGGAACGCACTAGCCTCGACTAAAATTGATGTTTTTGTTTCAGTTTCTTGTAAAAGCTTCTGTGAATGGCTCAGATGAAATCAATGGGAAGATAGTAAGAAAGGAAGAAAAAGATAGTTTGCAGATTGATTTTTCAGGTGAAAAGCCACCTACACCATTTTTGGATACAATCAATTATCCTAAACATATGAAGAATCTATCAAAAATGGTAAATTCCTTATCAAACAATTAAATATTAAGCCTTTTATCGGATTATTTGATCGATATGCATTTTTTTCGAATAAAAAACAGGATCTTGAACAGTTAGCTGCAGAACTAAGAGCAGAGATTGTGTATTCAGTGGCAAAAACCGGAGGTCATTTGAGTTCAAGTTTAGGTGTTGTGGATTTAACTGTGGCTTTGCATCATGTTTTTGATACTCCTGAGGATAAAATTATATGGGATGTTGGTCATCAGGTGAATAAATCTTTATTCTTCTTTATTTCCTTGAAGAATAGATAGTTTAATATGGAGTTTATGGTCAAAACACACCTGAAGTATCCTGGTTTTTGAGCTCCATACCTGAACGATCAGGTATTCGAGTTTCCTACCTGGACTATCACCATATATTTATCGAAACACATCCAACTGTCAATTATTCACTTTTCTTATCCGAAATATCACCACTGTTCAGGCAAGAAAACTGACAATTGATAGTTAATGTTTCGATAAACGTTTAGTGATAGTTCAGGTAGAAAACTCGCACACCTATAGTTCAAGTGTGAAACTTGAAAAAAACGGAATAGTTTTGATGTGTTTTTGACCATTCACTCTTTTATATATATAGTGGAAATTGAAGTGAACAAAAAAAAATTGCAGGCATATGCACACAAAATCTTGACAGGAAGAAGGTCTAAAATGCATACAATGAGAAAGACTTCAGGGCTAGCACCTTTTCCTAAAAGGGATGAAAGTGTTCATGATGCATTTGGTGCAGGGCATAGTTCAACAAGCATCTCCGCTGGTCTTGGTAATAAATTCAGTTCATGACTTCTTCGCTGCTGTATTTGCTTTACATACTCGAGCTGAGGGTCTATTGGAAACAACCTCTCTACCTTCACAAGGTAGGGGTAAGGCTGCGTACACATTACCCTCCCTAGACCTCACTTATGGGATTATACTGGGAATGTTGTTGTTGTTGTTGTATAACGGTACAAGTTCAACTGTCAAAGTATTGTCCGCTCTGGCCTGACTTTTGGGGTCTCGCGGTTCTGTCAGCCGTTTTTTGCATTAAAGGTGATGTGACAGTTGAGTTCTTGATTTGCCTTGTATGGTTCCTAACTTTCCCCTCGCGTTCCAATGTGAGATTTTCTCTTCACATTGAACCCCTTTTGAGTTCAGAGATCCGTTGATTGTTACATACTTCCATTAGGAGAAAAAGTTGATGAATCCCAAGTACATGATTTGGAGTTTGTCTAAGTTAAATGATGTTTTGCAGGCATGGCGGTTGCTCGAGATCTTTTAGGGAACAACAACCATGTCATATCTGTAATTGGAGACGGAGCCATGACTGCAGGACAAGCATACGAGGCCATGAATAATGCAGGATTCCTTGACTCGAATCTGATAGTCATATTGAATGATAATAAACAAGTTTCTTTACCGACCGCAACTTTAGATGGCCCTGCAACTCCAGTAGGAGCCCTCAGTAGTGCCTTAAGCAAACTCCAAGCTAGTCTTAAGTTTAGGCAACTCCGCGAAGCTGCAAAGGTAAATCTAGTTCATTTTTTTCGCATACTTATAGTTGTATTCGAGGATTGAAATGAAGTAAAGGTGTTAAAAGTACTTTATTCAATGTGTTTTGTAGACTATAACAAAGCAAATTGGACCTCAAGCACATGAAGTTGCAGCTAAAGTTGATGAATATGCAAGGGGAATGCTTAGTGCATCTGGTTCCACACTTTTTGAGGAGCTAGGATTATATTACATCGGTCCAGTAGACGGACACAATATCGAAGACTTGATCACTATTTTAGAGAAGGTAAAAGCATTGCCAGCACCAGGACCAGTTCTAATTCACATTGTAACAGAGAAAGGGAAAGGTTATCTTCCTGCAGAAGCAGCAGACGATAAAATGCATGGTAAGGCAATTGGAAATAAGAAGATTACTTGTTTAAAATTTTGAAAAACTGAGATTTTTCGTTTGTGATGTTCAGGGGTGGCACAGTTTGATCCGAAAACAGGAAAGCAATTTAAGGCCAAGTCGCCTACGTTGACATATACTCAGTACTTTGCTGAATCACTGATTAAAGAAGCCGAAAATGATAACAAGATTGTAGCTATCCATGCTGCAATGGGTGGTGGAACCGGCCTCAATTATTTCCAAAAACAATTTCCAGAACGTTGTTTTGACGTTGGCATTGCTGAGCAACATGCAGTTACTTTTGCAGCAGGCTTAGCTACAGAAGGTCTAAAACCATTTTGTGCTATCTACTCCTCGTTCTTACAACGAGGCTACGATCAGGTAACTAACAACATACAAATAGTAACATTTGAAGCACTCTACAATATAAGTCTTGCATTTTCGGATTGCTGTACTAACATTGCATATTTGTAAAAAAAGGTGGTGCACGATGTGGATCTTCAGAAGTTACCTGTCCGGTTTGCAATGGACCGAGCTGGTTTGGTAGGTGCAGACGGTCCAACGCATTGTGGAGCATTCGATGTGACATACATGGCTTGTTTGCCAAATATGGTAGTCATGGCTCCATCGGACGAAGCAGAGCTAATGCACATGGTTGCAACAGCAGCAGCTATTGATGATAGGCCTAGTTGTTTCCGATTTCCTAGAGGAAATGGAATTGGTGCAATTCTTCCTCTAAACAATAAAGGCATACCAATTGAGGTAACTTAAAAGTCTGTTTGAACACTTGATGTTTTATCAGCTAATCCAAACGGACTCTAAATTACATTGGCCTTTTTGTCTATGTTGTAACATCAACAGGTCGGTAAAGGAAGAATACTGAGAGAAGGTGAAAGAGTTGCCATTTTGGGATATGGTTCGATAATACAACAATGTTTGGGAGCTGCAGACATCCTAAACTCCCATGACATAAGAGTAACAGTAGCTGATGCTAGGTTCTGCAAACCATTGGATGCTGATCTTATTAGGAGTTTAGCCAAAGAACATGAAATCTTGATCACTGTCGAAGAAGGATCAATCGGAGGATTTGGCTCACACGTGTCTCATTTCTTAAGCCTAAACAGCATTTTGGACGGACCCCTTAAGGTAAAAATCACTAACAAATCTGTAGTTGGAACGACAAAAGTCATTTTTCAAGAAAATATTTTTTAAGCTATGTTGTGTGGATTCTCTAGCCGAGCGTCTTTCAGAAACCTCCACGATGTAGGGGTAACATTGGATATGCTATTTTATGTGGACTCATCAAAAATGTTGTTGCCTCGTGCCAGATCCTCCAAAAATGCTCTACTTCCGGAGGATCCAACAAGCACTTAACAATGTTAAACATGACATTCTCCTTTTAAACAGATCAAAAAGGAAAGTAATTAAGACACAAAATAAAATCGTAAGAAACATTTTCTATGTCTATGGAAAATGACTTCCGTCATATCAAACATGTTCAAAAATTATAAATTATTGATTTATTTCCATTTTTTTTCAATAATTTTAATTTTTAAACCTTGACTTTTTGCAGTTGAGGTCAATGTTACTTCCAGATAGATACATTGATCATGGTTCACCAGTTGATCAAATTGAAGCAGCTGGTTTATCATCAAGACATATTTCTTCTACAGTTCTAACATTATTGGGAAGGCCAAAAGAAGCTATGGTAGTAAACTAAATTTCCAAAAGGCTATAAGGTTCTACGGATCGATGCCTTCTGCTTCATCCGAGAGGGAAGAATCATAGATATGCCGATCATTAGAAGGAAGAACCTTCATACATTATTGGCAAGTGAAATTCTATAGAATTTGTGGTAGTAGTGTAAATAAGTGACATTTCATGTAGTGATGATCATATTGTAGAAAGTGTTGGTGAAATAAGATATTATTTACTATTATGTAGTAGTTTAACGTAGTAATCATATTGTTAAATCTACTATATATAAATATTAGTTCTTCTAATCTTTCCTTTTAATTTTTCTTTTTTGAAACTCGAGAATAATCACTACAAATTTCTGCCGTTCGGGTGGGCACTTTGTATACACTGGATAAATCTCCGTTGTGTAATAGCCTGAAAATCACACAGAGAGGATGCACTTGGCAAGCCCTATACGACTCGAAAAACATTGAAGGGGGATTGATTCTGGGTCATCCATGTGGATAACCACCTCCAGACCAACTGAGCCATCCCGAAGGATCCTTTAAATTTCTGTCGTTCATAGTGAAATATTCATGTGTGTATGAGAAAAATCGTGTATATTAATATATATACTAGTCCTGAAAACGTGCGTTACACATTTGACCGTTACTGAAATTTATATAAGCCTATCTCATGTATAAAAAGTATAAAATCATTTGTAACATCAATCCAACTAACATGAAAAGGCATTAAATATACATATCATACAAAATTAAACAAAGCAATATATCAATTAACCAGAATAAGAAAGATTAATAACCAGTAAATAAAAAATTGCTACATAAGAATTATATATGATCTTTTATATTCAATTCATAAAGAGAGAAACTGACTACCTCAAAAATTGTGAAAAAATGTAAATATATGTTAGATGACAATAAGTCTTTTATGTAAACTCAACATCCTTTATTGATTAGGATAGCTCTTTTCTATTTGTATTCAAACTCTATCATGTACATCATCAATATATATATATATATATATATATATATATATATATATATATATATATATATATATATATATATATATATATATATATATATATATATATATATATATATATATATATATATATATATTATGGCAGCCTTGGTTACCTGCAGCAGTGACCAAGTTTCTGTCCTCTTCCTTAAGTTTCAATTTGGTATCAAGAGCCAACTTTTTTTTCTTTCTTTCCGCCACCATGGACAACTCCAACCAGTCCATTGCCACTGCCGTTCAGCCACAGTCATCCTCTTCCACACATCTCTCCATAACTGACTCCAACTCCCAAACAATTGCCTTTCCCGGCCTTCCGATAAAACTTGATCGCGAATATTATTACCTTTGGCAATCTACCGTATATTCTGCCTTTGAAGCCTTTGATTTGGAGGGTCATCTTGATGGAACTAATGCTCCATCCGCCACTATCTTAACCACTACTCAGGACACCTCTGCATCCACAACAAATCCAGCCTTCACGGCTTGGAAGAAGCGCGACAAAATCCTTCTTCTTTGGCTCAAAACTACCATGAGCCATTCTATCCTACCTTACGTAATGCACATTCGTACCACTCGTGAAGCTTGGTCATATCTTTCCAACCTTTATCAATCTCAATCCCGAGCTCGCGTCATGCAACTTCGCCACCAACTCCAAACCACCACTAAGGGTTCTTCAACCATTATGGACTATGTTGACAAGAAACGAACTATATCCCATAGTCTAGCCCTTGCTGCCCGTCCCATAACAGACGAAGAACTTATGAGTGCTATTTTGTTCGGACTAGACTCTTCCTATGGACCTTTTCGCTCTGCCATTAACCCTCACCTTGATAACCTCACCACTGACTCACTTCTTGGTTTACTTCTCCAAGAAGAGGAGAAACTGGCTGAGGAAACCAAATCCTTCCAACTTCAAGCCAATGCCATATCTCGTCAATACTCCAACCGCTCCCCCATCACTGGATATCCTAATCAACAAAGTGTCACCACCTCTCAAAAATCCTCCACTCGCCCGACCAATACCAACCTCCCTCGTTCCTCTAATAGATCATCACCTCGCATAATCTGTCAAATATGTGAGAAACCCAACCACCATGCTCGTAATTGCTACAACCGCACCAACATGGATACTTACCCACCAACCCGATCCTCTAACCGTCCACAAGCCAATATGGTTACTCCCTCGACTAATTCTATGATGTCTCCTTCGGCTATTATTGATAATTCATGGTTTGCGGACTCAGGTGATACCAATCATGTTACGTCAGACTTGTCTCAACTATCTATTCACACAGACTATAATGGTGAGGATCAGCTTGCTGTAGGTAATGGCCAAAAACTCTCTATTAATCACATCGGCTCCTCTAAGCTTTCTTGTGCTACTCGACCTCTTCATCTTAATAAAATTCTTCATGTTCCTTCCATCACCAAGAGTTTACTGAGTGTTTCTCAATTTACTAAAGATAATAATGTCTTTATGGAATTTCATCCCTCATGTTGTTTTGTGAAGGATCCTCAAGGAAAAATACTACTCCGCGGGTCAATTGATGATGGTTTATATCGTTTCGATGGTGGTGGGCTTCCTGTTATCTCATCCTCAACTCCTCGCGCCTTTGTCATATCTCGAGCATCACTCCAAGCGTGGCATGAGCGCCTTGGCCATCCCCATGAGCAACTTTTACGTCGTCTAGTCTCTAGTTTTAATCTTCCAGTGACTTCCAACAAAATGCCTGCAGTTTGTGGATCTTGTCAATTAGGAAAAAGTCATAGGCTCCCGTTAGCATCTTCCTCAAGTCGTAGTTTATTCCCTTTCGATTTGGTGTATTCTGATGTTTGGGGGCCTTCTCCGCATCTTTCTATTAATGGAAACAAGTATTTTGTTCAGTTTCTTGATGATTCTACTAAATTTGTTTGGATATTTTTCTTGTCAACAAAATCACAAGTATTTGATGTTTTTAAATACTTTCATAAGATGGTTTCCACGCAATTTGGCAGAAACATCAAAACGTTGCAAACTGATTGGGGTGGGGAGTATCGTAATGTGTCTTCATATGCCCAATCTATCGGCATAACTCATCGTCTCTCTTGTCCTCACACTCATGAACAAAATGGGGCTCCAGAAAGACGTAACCGCACCATTGTGGAGAAAGGACTAACTTTACTTGCTCACGCATGTCTTCCATATCAATACTGGGAGCATGCTTTTTCTACCGCCACATACCTACATAACCGTACCATCACTCCCATACTATCCTTTAAGTCACCCTATCAAGCTCTATATCATCATCCACCGGATTACTCCTTCGAAAATTTGGGTGTCTATGCTACCCTTTTCTACGTCCTTACAATCATCATAAAATTGATTTTCGCTCTCTTCCGTGTGTCTTCTTGGGTTATAGTTCGAAGCATAAAGGTTATCTATGTCATTATCCCCCCACCAATAGGATGTAAATTGCTCGTCATGTGACGTTCGATGAAGATAGATTTCCCTATCCTCATTACAATAAGTTTTCTTCTTGCTCCAGTGACAACTCACCACCCTCATCCTTAACTTCTCTACAATCAATTTCCAATGCGTTTCCCACATCTGCTGCCTCACCTTTACTCCATTCACTGGCAGATTCCCCTTCCTCATCCTCCCCACCCACTCGAGTCCTACCAGTACCTCATTCATCCACCACAATATCTCCACCACACAATACATATCCGCCCACCGTCGCGTCCTCTGCTTCAAGCACATATCAGAATGCTCCCACATATTTCCGGCCTGCTACTTCTTCCAATCATCATATGACCACACGAGCTCAAACAAATTCCCTCAAGCCTAAAACACTTGTTGTATCTCGCCATCCTACCCCAGTTTCATCCGTCATAGCCAGTGAACCAAAAACCTATAAGCAAGCTGCATCCTCTCCTGAGTGGTTGTGCGCCATGGAAGCTGAATATCAAGCATTGCGTCGTAACTGCACTTGGACACTTGTTCCCTGCCCTCCCACTGCAAATGTGGTGGGTTGCAAATGGGTATACCGTATTAAGCGACGAGCAGATGGTTCAATCGAAAGGTACAAAGCTCGCTTAGTTGCCAAAGGTTTTCATCAAGAAGAGGGGGTGGATTTTCATGATACATTCAGCCCAGTTGTCAAACCTTCAACCATCAGACTTGTTTTATATTATGCAGTGACTAAAGGTTGGGCTCTTAAGCAATTAGACGATAACAATGCATTCCTTAATGGTGACCTTACGGAGGTTGTTTACATGTCTCAACCACCAGGCTTTATTGACAAGTCTCACCCACATTTTGTGTGTCGCTTGTCGAAAGCGTTATATGGACTAAAGCAAGCTCCTCGCACCTGGTTTCTCAAGCTCAAAACATTTCTCCTATCGCATGGTTATACTTGTTGTTACTCTGACTCATCCTTGTTTGTCCGTCATACTCCTTCCTCCACTACCTACCTCTTAGTTTATGTGGACGACATCATCATAACGGGTAGTGATCCCTCTTATATATCCTCATTCACCCAATCTCTTGATCTTGAGTTCTCTTTAAAAGACCTTGGTAATCTCTCATTTTTCTTGGGTATTGAAGTTAGTCGTGTCGGATCTGGGATGCATCTCTCTCAAACTAGCTACATTCGAGATTTACTCACTCGAACAAAAATGACAGATTGCAAGCCTTCTCCTTCTCCAGCGGACACCACATTTCAGTTGTCCAAACATGGTGACACCTTTGATGATCCATCATTATTTAGGAGCATTGTTGGCTCTCTTCAGTATGCGACCATTACGCGACCAGAGATCTCCTTCTCAGTTAGTCGTGTTTGCCAATACATGCAGAATCCTACATTAGATCATTGGAAAGCCGTGAAACGGATCCTTCGCTATCTCAAAGGCTCCCTTACGCATGGTATCTCCATCACTCCATCCACTTCATCTAGTATACATGTCTATTGTGATGCAGGGTGGGCTGCTGATCCTGATGATCGTCGTTCTCATCATGGCTTTGCTGTATATTATGGTCCTAATCTAATCAGTTGGTCCTCACGGAAGCAAAAGGTAGTAGCTCGGTCCAGCACTGAAGCTGAATATCGTGCCATTGCATTTGCCACATCAGAAGTATCTTGGATAGCTAGTTTGATCAAGGAACTCCGATTACCTTGTCCTTGTCCTCCTGTGATATTCTGTGATAACATCAGTGCCATTTATCTCACTGTCAATCCTGTCTTTCATCAAAGGTCGAAGCATATTGAAATTGATTATCACTTTGTTCGCGAAAAGGTTGCTCGTGGCCAGCTTTGTGTTAAGTACATTCCTTCCACTGATCAAACTGCTGATGTGTTCACTAAAGCTCTAAGCTCCCCTTGTTTTGCTCATCTACGATCCAAGCTCACTGTCTCCAAACCCGACATGTGCTTGCCGGAGGGTGTTAGATGACAATAAGTCTTCTATGTAAACTCAACATCCTTTATTGATTAGGATAGCTCTTTTCTATTTGTATTCAAACTCTATCATGTACATCATCAATATATATATATATATATATATATATATATATTATGGCAGCCTTGGTTACCTGCAGCAGTGACCAAGTTTCTGTCCTCTTCCTTAAGTTTCAATTATATAATAAGAGAAAAAAAGATAAATACCTAATTTCATATATGAATATTGTTTTGTTGACAAAAAAGAACCAAATAATTGTTAATAAATTTTCTTCCCAATTTTTCACTAATAGATGAAGAATGAATAATCTAAGCAGCTGCTAAAATCAATTAGTTTGCCTTTTCACCTACTATGGCTTCCTTTCTACCACTCTTCTATTTCTTATTCGAACTTTTTCTTATTTATTTATTATTATGTTTATAGAATTTATATTTATATTTTTACACTTAAATGTTCTTAACATAATATTTGCTTGAAGGACAAAAGAGTTATTCAATGTTTTATGCAAAATAGAAGGGTTAACAATTAAAACTCATTAAAAATGAAAAACGATAAGTTGTAACATCTAATCATGTATTTGGTTTAATTTAATTGTCATTATTAATTTGATGATATACTTTTATCTATAGTAATAATCGAATCATTTTTCTCTTATTTATGAAAGAATATATTATACCTGCATTTGAATCTAGTCCATATTATTGAACCATACAAAGTAACCTTTCAGATTCTTTAACATTTTGAGAATAACTAAGAAAATTGATGCATTGTTTTTTAAAAGAATGAATTGTATTAATTTAATATCTTCTCACTTTTAGTATTTAGTACTATAATATAATGTGTTAGCCACTTCATATTTAATCAATTAAATATTTGACAATATCATAATTGAATGTAGGGGTAAAATCGTAATCCAACTTTGTAGTTTGAAACTTCCCACTTATAATAATACTAGTTCTATCATTTAAATTACACGAGAACACAGTCAACTATGAACCTGTGTGCTCCAAACATAATCCATGTTCAAATGTGCAAACGTATTCACAGATCAACTTATATCTGAATTAGAGTTTTACTGCAACAGAAGTTTTTCATAATAGAAATTATACTAAAAGAAGTGAACATGTTGCTAGCTTAGCAATAATACAAAAGGTGTTGGTCAATATTTGTAGCTAAATCAATTGTATTGGAATAGATTTACCTGAAGTAGACTCTTTTTAGAGGAGAAATCTAACCAAAGAAGGCAAATGAAATAATTGGACAAACCCACCTTATGATACACCTTATAGAGTATTTAAAAGAATGTGAAAAAATTGATCTGAATAAAAAGATTAAAATCTGTACAACCAATAATAATAAAGATTTTTTTATATCTTAAAAAATGAATGAAGAATGTAAGAGAAGTTACTATCGGAAGATGAAAAAAAAATTAATGATTGAAATAAATTTTAGAGTTCCTATACAGAAAAATTGTAGAAATAGTAAATAAAATTTTTTTTTGGCAAAATTAAATTTATAGAACAAAATTACAAAAACATGAAAAGACACATAGAAAATTGAAAGGTCAAATACTATTGATATAAATATAAAAAAGATAGGAATGAAATTTATACTTTAAAAGATAAATGGATCTACTTTAATTTCTTGTCTTTAAAGAAATAAATACTCAATTGTATTTTTTAAAAAATTTGTGCGAAAAAATTTAAAAAATCAAGATTTTGAAATGAAGAATATATTTATAAAGGTTTTAATTTAGTAGAGGATCAAAATGGTAATTTAACTTTTTACTTTGGAGCTTTCCACTTATAATAATACTAGTTTCTAATAACGTGCGTTGCACGTTTGTCTCTTACTATTATTACAATTTTTTATTTATTTAAAATTGAGTTATAAGATATAAAATATTGAAATTAACAATATTAATTTTACTAATTATTTTTTATTCATTAGAATAACTCATAAAATAGAATGATGCATTTGCTATCAAACTAGAAATATGTGAAACTTGAATGTAAAATATGTCTATAAATCGCTTTAAAAAAAATATCTATGAATAATTGATTGAAAAATAATAATAAATGTATCTAATGTCTTTAATGAAATAACAAAGGCGTGAGACAACTTTATCAGAAATATAAATTTCAATTACATATTCTGCATACTACAACAAAAAGATCCTAAAATATGTACCAAGCAAATGACTTATTTTTCTATAAAGCACCTAAAAATCGAAGTTTAACAACAATATAATAAGATTGCCTTGAAAATGCAATTACTTGTGATAAGTCCACGGGTCTATATATGAGTATATTTTATTGTATTTATATAAAATATAGCACTATTTGTGTTACTTTTTAATGATATGATGCTTCAATATTCATGAAAAATTCAACACTCATTCGAATAGTAAAAAATAATAAATAATTTTTTACAAAACAGAAAATAAATTAACAAAATAAGAAAAACAGACGATTCAATAACAACATTATAAACACGTTTGTGATGAGTGATGTATAATTTGAAGAAAAAAATATTACAATTTCAAACTAAAGAGAAAATAATATCTAAGACATAGAATGATTAAAATATGTTCTCTAATTAAAATCTTAATCTTATAAGAGAAATGATGATTTATACGATTTAAAAGCTCATATGCGAAAATAAGAGAATAAATATTTTGCATAAAAAAAATTATAGCTGCAATAAATATCTTGTGTGATTTTCAAAGGTAAAATTATTTTACTATTACCTGTAAATTATATACTTTCATCATATTTATTGTTGAAATTTCACCTTTTAAAAAATGAAAAACTAAGGAAAAAAAATAAAAAGGAGTAAAAGGAACAAATAAAGATTAATAAAATAGAGAAAGGAAAAAAACCCAGTGAATATCCTAACTGAAACTACGTTATAAAAATCTATATATCTTGAATTCCAAGAACACTTCAAATTGAGTCATTAATTTAAAAAGAGACATATTCTACAATAAGAGAGAGAGAGAGGGACAACAAAGAAATATTGTTAAAAATTTGGAACCTTCCGATTTAAAAAAAAAAAAGGAAATTATTGAAGGGCAGGGAATGGAGGAGGACTATGAGATTTCTAGAAACACAAAATCAATTCTTTGCCGTTGTCGCTTTCGAGAAATTGCTGCAGACACCACACTTTATATGATTGTCTTAGAGTCTTCTGTTTCTTAACTAAAATAGTGTTTCTATATCTTCTATGCCTTTTGAAATGTATATGAAGATGAAATGATTTCATTATTCACTTGGAAAAAGATTTATGATTTTTAATTGCCTTTTCGCTTATCCATTTCATGGTTATTTAAATGTAAGTTTCAGACATGTGTCTTTTCAATCATCCTAATTATTGTAATTGAAATGTGAATTTATTTTTCAGGTAATTAAAAATTATAATATCATGCTTTTATTTTCATATAATATTATATATATTCAAATAATGTTCAAGTGAAGGGCAAATTCGTAATTCAACTTGAGCTAAGGGGCTTCCCACTTATAATATAATATGATCTATATATGATATATCTATATATGATATGATATATGATGATATGATACTCTCTCTATATATAATATATAATATATCTGATAAAAATCACTAGAATTTCAACAAGTATAAGTTCTAAACCCATAATTTCATAAATGCAATGAGCCCAATGCCAAGAGTTTTACATGTTTGAACTCATCAACTTTAAGTTCCAAATCCGACTCTATAAAGAACGTTACACCATGTCTAGCTCAAACTAAGTTTGTATCAAGTGCTTTGTTGTTTAGCACTACTAAGCTTCATCGAAAACTGTTGTATAACACAGAGGCTTTTAAAGTCTAACACCTAATTTCGAAAGCAAGCAGCTAGACAACATATATATGGAGCATGTATACTTACAGGTCACCAAATGCACCATAACTATTTCCTAATGACGAAGAAATACTCTTATCGACATATAAGGTAGTAGCATCTATATTTTTTTTGTCAGTCTATGTCCCGGACCGCTGATTACAAGAAGATGAAGGCTTGAAGAAGGCTTTGTGCCATCTGGATCTGTTCAGGTGTACCGGATATGGTCACCTTTCCATCACATTCTCCGGGACCTGGATCTTGTAGGACGACTGTCGCTCCAGAGATCTGATTCATAACATAGAAAACAGATGCAATCCACATAAACTTAATGTGTTGATAATAATGTAAATTTAAATGACATGATTTTGACTTGAGTATGACCCTAAAAAAGAAAACCTTGGGTTCGCAATCACATCGATTCATCCTAGTTTTCTTCTCTATCTTTTGTTACCTTTGCATTTGCATTCTGTTGTTTTATTCCTTTTCTTTTTAGGAGGGTGTGGAACTTACCTCTTTCAGTCGAGTCAAATTGGAACCATCCTCGCCATAAACAGAACCAAATTTTTGTTTTGGAACATTTACCACGATGGGTTTGCTTGCTGTCTCATTCTCATCCATCCTGATCAGCCAATGAATAGCAAGAAACATCACAAAGCAGGTATATATAGAGTCCGAGGAATAAGAAATAAGCACATGTATCCGAGGTTTTTTTATTGTAGAAAACAAAGTTGTCAGGTATCAAGCTGTCCTTAAAAGACAACATTTAAAAGAAGAAAAAATAGAGCAAAGGGTCAAAAACACCAGGTGAAGTCTATTGCTCGGACTCTTCAAAAATGTCAACGGGTGCGTGTCGGAGTCGCCAAAAGTAGTGTAGTTTTAGAGAATCTGACACGGGTGCAGCATCAAAAGTGAAGAGTACGCGCAACTAAGCCTAAATTAGCCCGGTTTTTTGAGTTTCATATATGATCTTTCAAGTGGGTGAGTTTCCTACTTGGAACTATCACCAAATGTTTATTGGATCGCACCTCAACTATCAGTTATTCCCTTTACTACCTGAATGATGCTGACAGTTGAGGTGCGTTTTAATAAATGATCGATAGTTCAAGTAGGAATGGTAGTAAAAGTAAATCTTTGATAGTGCAAGTAGGGAACTCTCAAAAACGTGTAATTCAGGTGTGGTTTTGATGATTACCTCTAAAATAAAAATTAAAAAATAGTAGTTACGTGTGCCAGTCAGAACTCAAACCTTCCACTCTCACGTCGACCATGAGAACTCTTCCAGCTACCCATGCTTCGTTTGACCGGCTTGCCCATCTTGTTATTCGATCTATCCTTCGACTGCACAAATAAATACCTTTCAAATATTAAATCCCCAAGAGGTATTCCAGACAAAGAAGCCCCGTAAGCAAATAGGATACAGCTTCCAAACCTTGTCCTGTAACAATGTATGAGGACCACCAAGATTTGGTCCAAAGCCAAGGTGATCCGTTTGGTAAAGAGTAGAAAAGCTGGACAAATGATCCGACTGAGAAGGCATACTAGTACCAAATTCATGTTTACTGCTCTTGGAGCAAGAACAAGAATATTTTGTAGGCACTGCTACTTCAGAAACCAAGCTGGAAAAGACCATTTCCCTCAGCCTACCAGTAAGTTGAAAAAGGGCATTCCTCACGTTATCATGCTCGCCAATGATCTGCAGAATAACGCCTTTATCATCCAGTTGCAAATAAAGCAAAAATGAGGGCAAAAAATAATTTTGAAGTCAAAAGCTGCATTAGAAGGCATAATAGAAGAAACAATCCATATACCGGGTAGCAATTATTTGTGATCAAGGTTTAGTTCACTAGTCTCTCATTCTTGCTAGAGATGTGTTTATCAGTGCAAGAGCCTAAATATTCAAATATAGGACTACTACTACTGCTAGTCTAAATGGGGCAACATGGACCATGAGAATTCACACACACACGAACACACAGTGAACTCCAACTAGCTTGGGATTTAGGCATAGTGTTTGCATTTACTTAGTACATGTGGCAAATCAATTATAGACATTCAATTTGCAATGGAAAGACAACCTTATGAGAAGAAAATTAACAGTACAAGTAGGTGCCGTTTGGTGGTTGGTTGGCCAATTTATATAGTTGGCATGTGAAAGCAGCATAATCAAATGACCTCATTAGTTACACGGGCATCCTGTAAGCTTCCGAGTTCAAGTTTAAAGACACTGTTATGGGTAGTTGGAATTAGTGATCTGCGATATTATCTCAAATAGCAACAAGAACTCCCATGCAAGAACAGGAGACATTAAACTAGATCCATGCGGAAACCTAGAATTATTTCAACGCGGACTAATGCAATTTACCTTCAAGTTTCTGATCTTCAATGCATGAACTTTGGAAGGACTAAAAAGAAAGAACATTGAAGATTTAATTTAATTCTAGGTCTAATATTTATCTAGCAAGATAAGTGTTAAATATCATGGTTACAATGACATCTGGATTTTGCTATAATTGAAGCAAGATAACTTTTTTCCTTTTTATGAAGTTGAAGAGAAGTTATCAATAAAACAATAACTATGCTTAGTTCCAAATAAGTTGGGATCGGCTATATCATTTCGTCATTTAAGCTCATATCATATCATCATCCTAATAAATAAATAAATAAAATAAACGGAAAGGGTCTAAAATATCCTTTAAGTATTAGAAATGGTATTAAACTACCCTCCATCCACCTATTGGCTCCAAAATACCATTCTCATCCACCTATTGGCTTCAAAATACCCTTGTCCTTTGGGTTCAAAATTGACCACTTATTTAATGATTTTAAATTTAAACTAATCAAATATTTCTAAAAATATGTGGCCCTCTGCTATTTGTTATAATTTAACTTATTAATATAATTTATTAATTAATCCACCACTCATTACTAATTTAACCCCACTCAATTAATAAACTCGCCCCATTACTAATGCAACAACAGGAAAACTACCAATGAGTGTTTCTAAAATTCGAGGCGAAAATGTCTATAGAATTACATTATCAAACATTCAAGTCCTCAATCAAAACATGTTATAATTCAAGTGTCAAAATAAGAATTACCTGACTATGTTCATCTTAATTATTCCATCATCTCAATTATGTGATGTTACTTAATAGATAACTTCTTTTAAAAATAATATATTAAAATTTTAATATTTAAAAATCATAAATATTTATAAAATTATACTTTGAAAAAACAAAAATTTATTCGGAATGTACTACTTCTTTAACTTTGATCATAAATTTCAAATTTAAAATTGAAAGAGCATTCTATTGAAAAGTGTCCTCCTAAATAAGTGGCTCAACCTAAATTTAATTGAGGCTTCAATTCAGACTCGAATAATTTTTTATGTCAATTTCAGGAATTTGTAATTTCATCGTGTTTTAGTAGTGTTTAGACGATTTTGATATTAGAATTGATTTATTAATTGGGTGTGGTTTAATGAGTAATGGACGGGTAGTGAATTAGTTTATAAATGGTATTAATAAATTAAATTATAACCTATAATTGAGCGCAAAGTATTTAAAAAAATATTTAAATAGTTTAAATTTAAAATCGTTAAATAAGTGGTCAATTTTGAACCCAAAGGTGGATGACAAGGGTATTTTGCAGCCAATAGGTGGATGAGAAGGGCATTTTGGAGCCAATAGATAGATGAAGGGTAGTTTTGTACCATTTCCAATAGTTTAAGAGTATTTAAGGTCCTTTTACGTAAAGTAAAAATGAAACGTACGTTAAAAATATAGATAAATAATACTTACAATAAAAGTTATATACGTGTCAAAAACCTATCCTCAACCAGTAGCTATCATGTATCTTTGTCTTCCATAGTGAAACATTTTACACTGTTCTTTCCAATTTTGTTATTGGTTAACATAGAGGGCGAAGCGAACCAAAATTTAGTTATTTATGGCTACAAAATACATTTAAGGAAGTATATAACTGTCACTAGTTTGACTCATGGAGATCGAAATAGTAGTTTATGCTCATACCTGCACTATTTTGTCATTCTCTGCAGCACAGTTTGGAGCGTTCTCTGCATCCAATAGCTGTACTTCAACCCTCATCGCTGAACCTATATCAGATGAAACTATTCCCTTTTCATCAAGGAGGCATTTAACTTCATGCGGCCCAACTAAGATTCTTGCACTTATTGAGCCAGCCTTAATGTGTCCGTGTTCACGGCTAACTTCTACAGATCTTTCAAACACTCGAACTGTGGCAACTTGTGCAGGCGAGTACAATGGCTTCCGAACCTAAAGAAGATATCATAACAGTTAGAGAAAACAGCATTTGTAAATACCTGTCGAAGTGTCATAAATGAAGCACAATGGAAAATTGCATGACTAGAAGTTAAATAAAAAGGAAGCAATGATAGTCACAGAACTTCAAGCGAATATATGATGGCCACACGTTCTTTTGACCGTACTGTTGGAGTGGAAAACTTTATAGAAGCTCCAGTATCTTTCTCTAGAGCTTTGACAATTTGGGCACCCTTACCAATCACACCTCCAGCAGAGATATAAGAGCAAAGCAATCTAAAGACTACTTTTCTTTGAGCAGAGTCAGCATCAAGATTCAGAACTCTATCAACATCGGATGACAATGAATGGGCTACTGAAGAATGATTAACGGCATTTCTCGGCAAAGGTTGTATTGAGGATTTGGTATCCAGAGGATAGTCCACAGGTTGTTCATGGGATGCACCTTTTGAAGTAGCTTGGTCTTTGTATCTCTCAGCTGGTAAGCGAATTTGAAGACGCCGAGAAACATGAACCAATGCTCTCTTTACTACAGCAATTACACCCATTATCTGCATTGTTTTGAAAATTCAATTAGATATTGAGTAAATCAAATGCATATCCCCTTCAAAGAAAATCACTACATTTGCCACATCCAGATGTATATCAATTTTCCATAACAAAAGACAAACTTGGAAAAAAAACATCAGAGTAAGGAGGTCTTTTCTAATTTGTCAAAGTACTCTCCACTTCATGAGACGTAAACCAAATATACAAAAGGAAATAATGCTAGTAAAAGGATGCAAATAGCATACAAGGATGCAAAAGTTGTGACATGCTACAATGTTTCTCAAACGCCGTCTTTACGTTGAGAAAAAAAAGAAGCCCATTTCCAGATCTAGTAAGTCCTTAATTTCACCTCAACAAATAGCAACTATCTTTCCCAACTCTCACATCAATTCACACACTAAGTTTTCCCTCCTTTATTTGTCAATGATTGTTTTTTAGTATGGCTGTCAAACATGTGATAGCTATATCAGGAACTTTGATTTACCTCAAAGATTACCAAAATTACCAAATTCCATCTGCATCCAACTGTAAGGCAAGAGGTCAACACAGGTGTGGCACGTGCCAGCCACGTGAGAGAAACCCTTTCGTCACTCTAAAGAAAAGATTAGTCCTATGATCTGATATTTCATTTCTTTTCTAGCTAGCATCTAAAAGATGGTCACGGCAAACACATTGAACTAACTACTGAAAGCAATTTGGAATGTCAATACTCAACAGGACGACAACTAAATCTCCAACTAGTAGGAATTTCTATATAAATATTCTATCTTCATTCTACATTCTCAACCTTTATGAGGTAGGGGTAAGGTCAGCGTACACTCTATCCGTCCCACACCACCTTGGGGGATTACACTGAGTATGAGTATGTTGTTGTTAATGTTGTTATCTTCTATATTCATTCCACTGCATTTCATTTCAGTACTCAATAATTCTTGACAAGTTAAGGGTTATCCAAGAGCGTTCTCTCAATAACAAACACATAAAATTAACCATTGAAAGCAATTTGAAATGTCAATACAACGGCAACAACTATATATCTTCTATACATTCTCTATCTTTATAAGGTAGGATAAGATATGTGTACACTCTACCCTCAACATATCGTCGTTATCTTCTATAATCATTCTACTCCATTTCATTTCAGTACTCAATAATTTGTGACAAGTTAGGGTTTTCTCAATCTTATTGTCATATGATCACTAAACGACGAAAAAAGACTAATAGCAAACACCAAAATACAATGTATATACAACAGATTAATTCTAGAAACATGCCCTCACCTGAATCAATTCTTCTCCCGGGACGACGGCACAAGCTGGAAGCTGCTCTTTCGTCAAAACCTTAATCTTAGCTCCTGTACTTTTCCTTATACCATCCACAATTACACCACCTTTTCCCATTAAAGCTCCAATTTGACCAGAAATTGCAAGCAATCTGCACCCAACTGCTCCACCATTCCCTTCCACCTGCAAAACCCTTTCGTAAACCCGAATCAAGCCTTCCTGAGCTCTAGAAACTTCCACTACCTCAACTTCCTCATCACTCCCTTCATAGCTTACCCGGATTTTCCTATCTATAATCGAATCACCAGTGATGTTCACAACCCGTTCATGGCAATTTGGTAACGGATCCTCAAACCGGATTCTGCACCCGGTTTGAGCTTCCAGCTGCCTAATTAAACCTCCGGAGTTACCGATGACTCCACCAGCAGTGCTGACGTGGCAGAGTAAGCGGAAATGAACTTGACCCGGATGAAGTACCGCTGTTTGATCTCCTCCGCTACTGCTACCGCTGCCGAACTTTTTGATCGGCGGACGGTAGTGGTTTTGGTTGTTCATTTTTGTTTTTCAGATGAAAAACAGAAAGAGAATTGAGATTTTTTTTCTAGTTTGTATAAAAATTGTTGTATATAGATAGTTTCTATGTTAACATGAAAAATAAAATTATATGATTTTCGCCGGCGGCGGAAGGAGGAGCACGGCGGAGGAGGAACTCCCGGCGGTGGCTGGTGACAAAAAGTGTAGTGGTGATAATGAAATGTGCGTTAAGAATCTATTTTATATATTTATATGACTTTGTAAGGACTTAAGTGTGACTCTGTTTGTGTTTTTGTTCGAATATTTATTAAATTATCACTCCAATTTTATATATATATATATATATATATATATATATATATATATATATATATATATATATTTTAATTTATTTTTTAAAAATTTGTGTTAAGTTAGTATTAATTGTTGACGAGATACAATAATAAAAGTTTGAAATGTTTAATTGTTAAGAGATAAGTGGTTAACTATACTTTTTTTTTGAGTTTTATACCTAAACTATCGAAAGTGTGAGAAACACACCTAAACTATTACACTTTAGTTTGAGAAACACACCTCAAGTAAAATGTGATAGTGTGTGTATTACACTCTCTCAATTTATTTATTTTAAATGCCACATAGATTGCCACGTGGAAACAAATTCCACAATGGCAAAAGTTTAAAGTTTAACATTCAATATATAGAAGCATCCTCTCTATTTCTCAGCTGATCTTTGTGTGTGAATAGTTTGACCAAAATTAGGGATTTCACTATTAATTCACAAATTCATCATGGTTTAAAGGTTAGTTACTCATTTGTCAAAAAATGTTAGGGTTCTTATTTTTGTCTCAAAATATTATCGATTTTGTATATTTTTTTAGGTTTTGATTCATACCATTTGAAAAGAGTTGAAAGGAGAAGAAATTGACTACATAAGGTACACTTTCTTTACTCCTGAACTTAATTTTGATGGCGATTTATAACTACTGATTTCATGAACAATAGTTGGCTTATTAAACTTTGCATATTTTAATTTTTCTAAGGTAATGGACACTAAGTACATACGTTTGAGGTTTTATATCGGTGGTATACTTGTGAGTGAGGTAGGACCTGCTTATATTGGGGGAGAAAAAGAATATGCCGTCAATGTTGATATAGACCATTTGTCTATTCCGGAAATAATTGACTATTGCAGGGATTTTGGGGTTACCAATATAGAAAAAATATATATTGGAGTTGCTCAAGTTGACAATTTGGTAGAATTGGTCAAAGATAGGGATTTGTTGGTCTTGGCCAATATGTTGGTTGCTGGGGGTACTATGGACATTTATATCTGTCATAAAGGGGAAGTTTTGATCAAAACGACACATACCAATGAGTCTCTTGAGGCCACATGCAATGAAGCAGATAGACCTAATAAAGAATCTACCAACAAAGTTGGTGAAGGTCTCAATGCACCTTTAGGTAAAAAAATATCACTTATTGATGGTAGAAATCAAATTGTCGGGGTCCAACAATCAAATATGATAGAAAATGACAGTAGAAACACAAACGAAGCAGAAGATGAATTTCAGTTTTCTAGTGAAGATGAAGATTCAGAGGAAGATGAAGCAGAAACTATTGTGCATAGTGATGCTGAAAGTGATGAGAATGATGACTTTTCTAGCGACGAGGATGGTTATGGGAGTGATATTCATGAAGAGCTGAGTATGGTTAAGAAGGATTTGAAATCATATTTGAAGAAAAATAAAGAGCCAAAAAGAAAAAAAAAAGGTTGCCGAGTGTTTTCTAGGAGAAGTTGGCATAGATCCTGGTTTTGAAGACATTGATAAACCCAAAAAAAAATTTACTGGTAAGATAGTAGGTGATGAACCTTTTTACGACAGTTCTGATGCTGACAGCTTTGATAGTGACAGTGAGGAAGAAATAGATGTTGAAAAATCTGACATTTTAAGGACAAGAAAGAAGGACAAGAGGGTCTCATATGATCCAACATGGTCAAAGGTTGTGTGGTAACTTAACATGGTATTCGAAAATGTGAAAAAGTTTAGAGAAGCTTTGAGCAAGTATGCAATTGAGAGAGGTTGTCAACTGGAGAAATCCACAATGATCAAAGAAGGGTCAGAGTAAAATGCAAAGCTAATGGTTGTCCTTGGATACTTTATGCAAGCAAAGAGTTCAAATCTTCTGATTTCATCATAAAAACCTACAATCCTAGACATAAGTGTTATAGAACCAATACCAACACAATGTGCAACTCTAAATTTTTGGCTAAGTACTATAAAACTAGAATTGTTTCTCAACCTTGCATAAAGGGATGGGAAATACAAGATTGGCCAAAACAGACATGGGATTGTATGTTGGTAAGTTCGTGTGTTTGAAGGCCAGAAAAATGGTGTTGAAAAATATAATGGGTGATCATATTGCTGAGTTTAGTAGAATCTATGACTACAGAGATATGCTTCTTGAATCAAATCCAGGAAGCACTTGTGTGGTGAAAGTGACAAACTGTGATGATGGAAAAAAACTCTTTCATTCCTTTTATATTTGTTTTTCAGCTTTGAAAAAAGGATTCATTGAGGGTTGTAGAAAGTGTATTGGTTAGATGGTTGCTTTTTGAAGGGAATATCTAAAGGCCAGCTACTAGTTGCTATTGCGAATGATGGGAATAATCAGATGTTTCCAATAGCATGGGCTGTTGTTGGAACTGAAAGTAGAGAAACTTGGACTTGGTTTTTGAGAATTTTGAAATCTGATTTGGACATTAATGATGAAGGAGAAGGATTGACTATTATAAGTGATATGCAAAAGGTACGATTTTTAGCCTCTGATTTCAGTTTTTTTAGCCAATATTAGCTGATATTTTCAGCTTTTTTAGCTACTGATTTAACAAATTCTAGTTAATGTGTTTAATTAATTGTAGCTACGAATTTAAGCTCTTTCTAAACCTTTGTTTTTGTCTCTTATCATTCAGTTTTAACTATTATTTCATGATTTTCAGCTGATGTGTTATAAGTAGTTTTTAGCTACTAATTTCAGCATTTTGTAAAGGACCTTTTGATAGTTCATAACAACATTTATCTTGTCCACAAAATTAGATACTCTAGTGGTACTTTGTTATTTAACTTGTTTAGCTACTGTTCTTTTTAGCTACTATTTCATCCCTTTTAGTTTTAGTTGTTAAGTGATTTTAGTCTTAGTTGTGCAGATTCTTCACCATATATTTTATTTATTGTTTTGAATGATTTTAACCACATAAGTTTTTCAGGGATTATATTTAGCTGTTCAGGAGTTGCTTCCAGAATGTGAACAAAGAATGTGTGCAAGACATATATTTACAAACTGGTCAAAAAACTTGAAAGGTGTTGAGAAACGAAAGAGATTTTGGGCTTGTGCTAGATCAACATTTGAAGCTGAACTTAGGAAGAACTTGGATAAATTATCACAATTAGGTGAAGATATTTCTAATTGTGAGGTGAGTCACAAAACAACACAAGTAGGATACAACACCTACAAGGATCGACTTCAAGACAATCAACCAAATATACTTCACCAATTTACCAAAAGAAATTCACCACTATATTAACCAAGCTCAAATCAGCAACACATCAATTGAATCACAAGCAAATATGAATTATAAATACGCAAGTGACACACAAGATTTATACGTGGAAAACCCCTTCGGTATGAAGGATATAAACCACGGGACTTGAAGGAGTCCACCCTTCTTCTTCTCTTATTATGCAAATTGAGGGTAAAAACACCCAAATCAGTCTACAAGGATGTCACAGCCCACCAACAACAACATACATAAGAGCCAACACAAAAGAGAAGAGAAATTGAGAAATATCACCAAAAAAACGCAGGTTACGCCAGCTGCGATAACAGACGATCAAGAACTCCGATTGACGATCTGAACAGTCAAGATGTAGTGCTATGTGTTGTGAACCAGCTGTGAAAATTTCAGAAGGATCCAACGGTCGGATCTCTTGCAATCTGAAATTTTGTCTCGCTGTCCAGAAAAACCAGCAACCCTTTTCTCTCTCAAACCCTCTCTCTATTTCTTTTTTCTCTTCCAAAACAAAAAACCCAGCCCCAACATCAGCTGCCCAAGACTTCTAGAAGAAGTCAACAAATCCCAAAATATATGGGTCACCCATCAATGGGCTGGACCCTTAACAATCTCCCCCTCCAGCCCAGTTCGGGGAGACCAAACATAAAAGGTCATCAAGAAGACATACCTGCAAGCTTGGAACAAAATTCAAGCTTGCTTCGAGGGACCACCTTTGTCAACATATCAGCACCATTCTTGTTGGTGTGAATCTTCTTCAACTTCATTAGTTGCTCTTCAATGACAACACGCAACCAATGATATCTCACATCAATATGCTTTGTGCGAGCATGGTACATGCTGTTTTTGCTCAAGTCCATAGCACTTTGACTATCACAAAACACAACATACTCGCTTTGCTTCAAACCTAACTCTTGAAGGAAACGCTTTAACCAAAGCATTTCTTTGCTTGCTTCCACTGCTGCTATATATTCTGCCTCGGTTGTAGACAACGCTACACACTTCTGTAGCTTGGATTGCCATGAAATGGCTCCCCCTGCAAATTTGAACAAGTAACCCGAGGTAGACTTCCGGTTATCAAGATCTCCAGCCATGTTAGCATCCGTAAATCCCTCAAGAATAGGCTCACCACCTCCAAAACACAAACTCAGATTTGATGTGCCTCGCAAATATCTTAAGATCCACTTTACAGCTTCCCAATGAACCTTGCTCGGATTTGCCAAGTATCTGCTAACCAATCCAACAGCATGTGCTATATGTTGTACACACCATGGCATACATCAATGAACCAACAGCAAATGAGTAAGGAATATGAGACATACTTTCCTTTTCTTTCTTGGTTGTAGGACAACAACGCTTGCTCAACTTGAAATGGGCTGCAAGTGGTGTATTAACTTGCTTGGCATTCTTCATATTGAACCTTTCAAGCACCCGTTCAATATACTTTTCTTGTGACAACCAAAGCTTACCAGCTTTTCTATCACGAGCAATTTCCATACCAAGAATTTGCTTCGCAGGACCCAAATATTTCATATCAAAGGACTTTGACAAATCCTCTTTTAACCTGCAAATCATCTCAACATCTTGTCCCACAATCAACATATCATCAACATACAAGCAAAGGATAATGAAGTTACCTTCAGAGAATTTTCTAAAATACACACAAGGATCTGCAGTAGTCCGCTTGTACTCATTACTACTCATGAAGGAATCAAACTTGTGATACCATTGCCTTGGTGCTTGCTTGAGTCCATAGAGACTCTTTTTCAACTTGCAAACAAAATTCTCTTTTCCCTTAACTTCAAATCCTTCCGGCTGCTCCATGTAAATCTCCTCATGCAAATCACCATGTAAGAAAGCAGTTTTAACATCAAGTTGTTCAAGTTCAAGATTCAAACTGGCAGCTAGTCCCAAAATCATACGAATGGAAGTCATCTTCACCACCGGTGCAAAAATCTCATCGAAGTCGATGCCTTTTTTCTGATGGCATCCCTTCACCACTAATCTTGCCTTCCGCTTCACTAGCTTGTTGTCAACTTTCTTGTTCTTAAACAACCACCTGTTCTTCAAGACTTTCTTCCCTTTTGGAGGCTTCACCAAGTCATAGGTTTCATTCTTCTTCAAAGAATTCATCTCCTCTTGCATAGCCTTGAGCCAATGGTCTTTGTCTGAGTGTGACAAGACCTCTTGAAGGCTTTCAGGCTCCCCCTCATCAGTGATTAGGATGTATTCTGAACTTGGATAAAGTCTTGAAGGTTGACGAACTCTGGTCGATTTTCTAAGTGTTGGCTCTTCTACCTGTGGGCTGGATTTCTCCCCCTGATTGGAAGACTCTCCATGTTGAACATCTACAGCTTCATCATCAGGTTGTGGTACAACAACATCAGGTTGTACCTCTTCAATATGGTCATGTTCATGAGCAATTTCATGACCATCCTCTGGAGCATCACCTGTTAATTTATCATCTGAAGCAGAAACATGAGGCATGGGCATATCAATAACATCATGAGAGAAATTAGAATAATAAGTCTTATCAGCACCCAAGAGATGATAACCCATCTCGTGCTCATAAAAGACAACATCTCTACTTCTCACAACTTTTTGCTTTGCTGGATCATAAAGTCTGTAACCAAACTCTTCATCACCATATCCAACAAACACACAAGGAGAAGTCTTGAAATCAAGCTTCAATCTATGTTCCTTCGGCACATGCATAAAAGCCTTGCATCCAAACACCCTCAAGTGAGAATAAGAGGGGTCTTTCCCAAACCAAACTCTCTCGGGAATATCAAACTCCAAAGGAACTGATGGTGCTCTATTTATCAAATACACAGCAGTTCCAACTGTTTCACCCCAAAATGACTTAGGAAGATTGGACATTCTAAGCATGCATCTCACTTTCTCAATAATGGTTCTGTTCATCCTCTCGGCAACGCCATTGTGTTGTGGGGTACTCGGTTCTGTTCTCTCATGTCGAATGCCATATCTTGAGCAATATGCTTTAAACTCATTTGAAGTGTATTCACCTCCATTATCAGTTCGAAGACGCTTCAGTTTGCAATCTGTCTCCCTTTCAACCATTGCATGAAACTTCTTGAAGATACCGAACACCTCACTTTTGTGCTTCATCATATAAACCCAAGTTCTCCGAGTAGCATCATCAATAAAAGTAACAAAGTATTTGTTACCACCAAGTGATTCCACCTCTATGGGACCACACACATCAGAGTAAACCAACTCTAACTTCACTTTCTTTCTTGTAGATGTCCTCGGAAAAGAAACTCTGTGTTGCTTTCCTGCTAAACAATGATCACAAGGGTCAAGTGAAATAGTAACATCAGCAGGAATAAGAGACTTACCGGCCAACAGCTTTATACCCTTCTCACTAACATGCCCCAATCTTCGGTGCCATAAGTTAGGAGATGTTTTCTCCTCAATAGCATTCAACTCACCACTACACACTTTCAAATGTGTCTTATACAAGGTGCAACAAAGCTTGCCACGAGCAACAGTCAAGGAACCCTTAGACAATTTCCATTTACCCTCACCAAAAGTGTGCTTGTAACCCTCTTCATCAAGTACGTTAGCAGACAATAAATTGAGGCGTAAATCTGGAATGTGGCGAACATCTCTCAACGTCAAATAGCACCCTACATTGGTTTGGACTCGAATATCTCCAATGCCAACAATACTTGCTGAGCTCTGGTTCCCCATCTTCACACTACCAAAATCTCCAGCTCGGTAGTCAATAAAGTACTCCTTATTAGGAACACAATGATAGGAAGCTCCTGTATCAATAAGCCATTCAGTGTCAGAACTATCAACATGACAACATTCTCCAGTAGCACATATCAAAGAAACACGATCATCAGAACTAGAAGTTGTAGCAGCTGTATTCTTGTCATCACCCTCTTTATGATGGTCATTTTTCTTATTTTGCTGGTCTCTTTTCAACTTGTAGCAAAACTTTTGAATGTGGCCAGGCTTGCTACAATAGTGGCATATCGTAGGTTCTCTCCCATCCTTGGACTTTGACCTATACTTTGACTTGCCACGCCCTTTGGGACCTCTACTCTTGCTTCTTCCTCTATTCTCTACCACAAGTGCCTGCGAAATATCAACACCCATCTCCTTTCTTCTAAGCTCTTCATTGAACATGCTCTCTTTGATGACATCCAATGAAAGCGTACCATCTGGAGCTGAGTTGCTGATGGACACAACCAAAGTTTCCCAACTGTCTGGCAAAGAACTCAAGAGGAATAAAGTCTGCAACTCATCATCAAGGACAATTTTCATAACAGTCAACTTGTTAATAATATCTTGAAAGTCGCTAAGATGCTCAGAAACAGACTTCCCTGGCTTCAACTTGAGATTAACAAGCCTCTTAATCAATGAGGCCTTGTTATGAGCGGTCTTCCTCTCATAAAGACCCTCCAATTTTCTCCATAGCTCAAGCGGCTCAGTCTCCTGGGATACATGATTGAATATACTAATATCAATCCACTGTCTGATTGTCCCCAAGGTCTTTCTCTTCAGCTTTTCCCATTCTTTTTCTGTCATCTTCTCTGGCTTAGTGGGTTGGTCATCTTTCTTTGTTTTATCCACATCAATTGGATCAAACAAATCCTTGCAATATAGCAAATCTTCCATCATCGGACGCCAAATGGAATAATTGGTTGATGTCAGTTTAACCATAGAGTTATTTCCATGCTCCATGTCTATGGTTTAACACTCAGCTCTGATACCAATTGTGAGGGGAGTCACAAAACAACACAAGTAGGATACAACACCTACAAGGATCGACTTCAAGACAATCAACCAAATATACTTCACCAATTTACCAAAAAGAAATTCACACTATATTAACCAAGCTCAAATCAGCAACACATCAATTGAATCACAAGCAAATATGAATTATAAATACGCAAGTGACACACAAGATTTATACGTGGAAAACCCCTTCGGTATGAAGGATAAAAACCACGGGACTTGAAGGAGTCCACCCTTCTTCTTCTCTTATTATGCAAATTGAGGGTAAAAACACCCAAATCAGTCTACAAGGATGTCACAGCCCACCAACAACAACATACATAAGAGCCAACACAAAAGAGAAGAGAAATTGAGAAATATCACAAAAAAAAACGCAGGTTACGCCAGCTGAGATAACAGACGATCAAGAACTCCGATTGACGATCTGAACGGTCAAGATGTAGTTCTATGTGTTGTGAACCAGCTGTGAAAATTTCCGAACGATCCAACGGTCGGATCTCTTGCAATCTGAAATTTTGTCTCGCTGTCCAGAAAAACCAGCAACCCTTTTCTCTCTCAAACCCTCTCTCTATTTCTTTTTTCTCTTCCAAAACAAAAAACCCAGCCCCAACATCAGCTGCCCAAGACTTCTAGAAGAAGTCAACAAAGCCCAAAATATATGGGCCACCCATCAATGGGCTGGACCCTTAACACTAATGACTTGGTAAACTTCAATCCTAATAGATGGTCCAAAGCACAGTTTAGGACATCCTCAAAGTGTGACAGTGTGGATAATAATACGGCTGAAAGTTTCAATGCTTGGGTGTTGGGTGCTAGGCACAAGACTATCATCAGTATGCTTGAAGAAATAAGGAAAAAGGTAATGAATAGATTCACTAAAGTGATAACATTTGTAAATAGTTGGAGTCATGACATATCTCCAATGGCAATATTGGTGCTAAATACAAATGTGAAGAAGTCAATGAGGGTGGAAATTAGTTGGAATGGTGATATTGGGTATGAAGTCAAGGATAGTCCATATATACATGTGGTTAACCTAATTCAAGGAACTTGCACTTGTAGAAGTTGGGGATTGAAAGGAATTCCTTGTGCACATGCAATAGCAGCTATACATCACAATGAAGCTAATCTCCTTGACTCGCTTTGTAAGTGGTACAAAAAGGAAACCTATCTGAAAGCTTATAAACATTTTTTACAACCAGTAACAAACATGAAGATGTGGCCCGAAACATTGAATTCAAAAGTTGAGCCACCTCCTGTTAGGAAAATGCCAGGAAGGCCTGGTAAAAAAAGGAAAAAGGAACTTGGAGAGGTACCAAGTTCTGGAAAGCTTCCAAAGAGAGAAAAAACCATGACTTTCTCTGCTTGTAAGTCAAAAGGTCACAATATAAGAACATGTCCAAACAAACCTGCAGCCACTTCAGAGGTACATTTGATTTATATTAATATTATTTATAGTGTATTAATACCTTTAACAGTTTCAAAATTATTCTTTGCATAGGGTATTGCTACATCACAAACATCCGTCAGTAGTAAAAGAAGTGGCAAGCAGAAATCTCATCCCACTCAAGCAATGCAACAATCTGAGTCTTCTGAACCAGTTCAAGCAATAGTGCAAAGTGGCAGTGGTAATATAAAAGGTGCAAATGATGCATTTAAGAGGCCAAGAGTAGTGGGTCATGGAGTATTTGTGAGCAAAGATGGTTTTATTTGTGCCGAGGTAAAAACGAGAGTTAATAAGCTTTTATTCTTGATTACACTTCATAAAAATAATTGAACGATTCTTTATTACTTTACAGCAAGGAAGATCTATTAGCAGGGTAATCAAGAGCGGAGCACAAGAGAAACTGACAAGTTCAGCTGTTGTCACCGGTGACCTTGGGTATGCACCAAGTAAAGGTCTTAAATGGAAGGGGGAAAATGCTATCACGGGAAGTCAACTTCAACATAAAAGTGCTTTACTTAGACAGAAAATCATCAAGTCACAAACTTCATCACAAGGTGCAACATGAACTGAAGGTGTTTAGGGATGATGTGGCTGATTTTTCATGTGGCTCGAACTATTTTTAAGTCGCCTATTTTGGTTGTGAATAGGACGATATCAACTATTAGTTTTGAATTTTGATTTAACTAAACACGGTGACTGATTTGCAACCCAAGTAGTTATTGTAAGCTACTAAACATGGTGACTGATTTTTCATGTGGTTCGAAATGTTCTTAGGTCCTGTATTTTGGTTGTGAATAGGATGGTATTGAATTTTGGTTGTGAATAGGATGGTATCAAATTTTGGTTGTGTATTTTAATGTTACTAAACACGGTTACTTATTTGCAGCCCAAGTAATTTAATATCGTTGTATATGTTGCTCTGCAAATTGAAGAATTACTTGATTTTAGTGCTTCTATACTACACAAATTAGAGCCAATCAATTTACTACTTTGAACTACTAAAAATGCTTTGTTCACTTCTGTCCTTAGCAACTCATAGTTGTTTAAACAGTCACTTGAGCAAGCTTAAGCAACTTGAATTCCTTGTATGGCATCGTAGATTTCTTGTATGACATTATTGATATACAAATATTAGTCACTTTTGAGCAAGCTTAAGCAACTAATGTAACATATTTAAGGTGTGTTTCTCAAATTTATGAAAGATAGTTTAGGTGTGTTTCTCACCCTCCTAATAATTTAGGTAGGAAAGTCAAACAATTATATAGTTTAGGTGTGTTTTTGATATTTTATTTTTTCGAAAGAAGAAGCCACGTGGACGAAAAAAAAGGCTACACGCGCGTAAAAGAGTGTGTACACACATATTTGGTCCAGTCAGCACAGAGGTGTGTTTTTCAAACTAAAGTGTAATAGTTTAGGTGTGTTTCTCACACTTTTTATAGTTTGGGTAAACTCAAAAAAAAGGTATAGTTCAGGTATGTTTCAACCACTTATCTCAATTGTTAATTGAAAAGTAAATTAAGGTGCCTAAATATAATGTGTCAAAATTGAAATATTTTATTTATCAGTTGAGTTTGAATGTTAGATTTGTATTATGTTTCTTTAACCTCTTATCTTATAATAGGGGTGTGTTTTGGATCTGAGATTATTGAAAATATTTTTTAATTTTTTTGTAATTGGGTCATAATAGTTATTATTATTATTATGATTATTATATATATATATATATATATATAGATATATATATATATATATATATATATATATATATATATGAGTGTCTGTTAAATGTATTTTATAGATATATAATAAATAATGCATGTTTTAATAAAATTTCTATCTCTGTTATCATTATAATTTGCTTTTTTCTTTTCATTCTCTATGATCAATTTTACTATCATATATTTTTTAAAATCAAATTTCAAAACGTTCCTACTTTTTTAGATGTGAGATTATTGAAGTTTCTTTTTTGGGAAATTCTCTCGAAATACTCTTCTTTGATTTTGTTGCTAAAAGAAAAAGAAATAACTTAATTAGCCTTTGATTATAAATTTTAAATATTTCATTTTAAACATTTGTTTGACTATAAAATTTGAATTAAAATTTTAAAAAGATATCTTTAAATATTTATTTGATTAATCGAGATTTTGGATCAAATTTTAAAAATTATGTTTAAATAATTATTGAATATATATTTTTGATCAATTTTTAAAAATATATCTTTAAATACATATTTGATCATAATTTTTATCAAATTTCAAAAATCTTCCTTTAAAATTAATTCAAATTCCAAAAAAAAATTGATTCAAACCAATTTTAAGTGAAATTTCACTTTTACTCAGAAAAATTATTTTTTTCCAAATAAAAAAAAAGGATAATTGTATATAATAGCAAACTAATAACCTAAAATAAATGGAGTAACTACTATTTGATTTAATGTGCCCCATAGCAAACGTTTGCCAAAGTTTGTCAGTCGCCTCTCTCCCAAAATTCTCGCTCGACACTCTCCCATTCTCGCTCGCCACTCTCCCTCTGCTTGCCTCTCTCGCTTTATATAACAAAAGTGTATAAATTGTGTTTCTGTTAGGTATAAAGCGAGAGAAAATTGTATATACACGTGCAAAAACATATATCTTTGTGTTATACACTTAATTATACAATTTACAAATATTTTACTTCGATTCAATTGTATACAAATGTAAATTTTTTTGTACAAATAGTGCAGCGAAAAAGGCCAGCGAACTATACAATTGCAGTGAAATACAATTTTCTCTCGCTTTATACAACAAAATTGTATGAATGTGTTTCTGTTTTTGTATAAAGCGAGAGAAAAACATATATCTTCTTCCTATACACTTATAATTATACAACATACAAACGTTGTACTTCGATTCAATTGTATGCAAAGCAAATTTTATACCCATATTGCAGCGAAATAGGCCAGCGAATTATACAATTGCAGTGAAATAGGCAAGCGAATTATACAATTGCAGCGAAATAGGCCAGCAAATCATACGATTGTATATGCATAGCGAATTATACAGTTATATGTTTGCTATGGAGCGCAATTATGTAAATTTTGCTATAGCATACAAATATAATTTTTTTTGTTTATTACATGTGAAAGTTGCCCTAAAAAAAGGTTTGGCCTCTTTATTACTATCTTTTCCTTCACTTTCCATTGTGTCAAAATGTGTATATCCAAACAAGGCATTAGGCTTCTAATTGTTTGGTTAGATAGAAGATTCCCTTTTAACACTTTTTTTGGGTGGATACATGCCTTATTTGCTTCATGGTTGAGGCCTATAGACATTTTTTAATAACAAGGAAAAAATAGTGTACATATATTAATTAAAAGCCTATATAACCTTTTAGAGAAAGTATTTAAGGACCCCATTTTCTCATATAAAATTAAAAATCAAATTTTAGAAGTTTACTTTATCTAAACAACACAATAACAAAAAGAGGGGAAATTTGAGAATCTAATGCTTAGCTAGCAAATCAAAGTATCAAGCACACAAAGGGAAAGGGGTTTGGAGGATTAAACATAAATAAATAAATTCATAATAGAAAAAAATAAATATATATAAAGAAGTTAACTTTTAGTTTGATAGTTTTTGGATTTAGATCCCAAAGCTTATCTCATTGATAGAGTGCTTGACTGATCAACTAGTTTTGATTGCGGTATGTCTAAATTAATAATCTAGAACTCGATAACTTTTAAAAACTAAAATTCCAAATCAATAAATCCTAAATCTTGATTTTGTCTATGATTCTATTGTGTTATTAGTTTGAAATGTCATGTTTGATTCAATTTTAAATTAAATTTTATTTATTATATCGTTTAAATCAGTTGTTGAATAACATATATTTTAATATGTTTTACATATCTTTTACTTATGAATAAAGACTTCAAAAGAATTATTTACTTTCTAAACTCAATCTCAAATAAAAAAAAACAATCAAATTGATACAAATGATTAAAAAAATAAAAAAAAAAGTGTTTAACATGAATTTGCCCGTCCATTTTAACAATGAGCCGGACCATAAGAGTCCAAAACAATATAACAAAAATAATTTTTAGTGGATTAAATATTAACACTAATAAAGAGTTTTAAATTCTTTACCGGTATTATTGAAGTGTCATTAGAATCAATATCGCTAAAGACTTTAGGGACATATACAAAGAGTGACAATTGCCGCTAAAAATACATATTTAGCGGCAATTAAGAATTAAATGTCGCTAATGGTCATTTTTGTTGTAGTGAAACAACTATCTGGATATCAGCCAAATAAAAGGTCAATACAAAGAAGATCAACTTTCACATATAGCAAACATAAAAAAAAAATCATATTTGTATGTTATACCTATAGGGATTGTTTGATTACTGGTTAGAGTTATGCAAGTATTAGCTATGCAGGGTTTAGTTATGCAGAGTTTAAAGATTACAATACATGAATTATTAAGTATTGAATATTAAATTTGTTGTAGATTATTAATATTTATTATTTAAAAAATAATAATACATACTAATAAAATGTGAAATATATTGAATAATATATAATGCTAATATTTGATTAGCAGATGTACTGTTAAAAGATATATAATCAATTTCTAATATTAAAAAAATATTTATATTTGCATAAATCAATCAAAACGGTAAGTATATAAAAAGAAATGTAAATAATCTATATATAATAAGAAATAAAAACAACACACGTTAATAGGACACAGTAAAATTTCCAATTAAAAAAATGAAAAGAAATAAAAATGGTCTAAATATAAAAAAGAAACAGAACAACAAACTTATACATAGGAAATAAATAAAGTTTCCAATTAAAAACAATAAAATAAATTAATAGGGTAAATATGTAATTTATCACTTTAAAACATGTATGACTAATATCCACATAACTTATTCCACTTTCTACTCTGCATAACTTTATACATAGATTTTCTCATAAGTTATGTTGGTATGTATAAGTTATGTTGATTTCTACCTAAACAAAAATTTCTACCAAATATTGTATAACTTAATACATTGTTTTATACATGTATAAGAGACAAGTTATACCGTAACCAGAGGGTCCCATAGTTTGTACAATTACGCTTCATAACAAATTTTATGTTTGCTATGGAGTTTCTGATTTGTATGATTTGCTAGATACATCTAATTTTAAACAAATTGTTTAGTTTTATATAAATTTATTTATATATTGTAATTTGTATAATAAGATCTGTATTTGTATAATTATAAGTGTATAGAACGAAAATATATGTATTTGTATATACATTTTTCTCTCGCTTTATACAAACACAAACACATTTAATACATCTGTATATTGAATGAGTGATTGTATACCGAAAATGGCTAATTGTATACCGAACTAGATGACAAAAAAAATAAAATAGGATGTTTGCTGTGAATTACAAATAAAACAAACTATGGCCATAACATTCACTATGAAGGAGTATTGATTGTATTGAAGTATTAACCTAATAAGGGAATACATGGGAGATATATATAGGAGATATAGGAAGGAGTACTAATCCTAATAGGACTAGGATTAAGGAGTACTAATCCTAATAGGACTAGGATTAATACACAGTAAAATACTAATATTATTTAATACTATTTATTTAATACTATCTGTTATTATCCCCCCTCAAGATGAGCTGAGCGGAAGCGAACGGAAGCTTGGAACTGAGGTAATCGTGCTGTCGTCTCGGGAGAGGCTCGGTGAGAATATCAGCCGGTTGTTCTTCAGTGGGTACATACTGCACAGTTATGGTGCCGGCCTGAACTTCATCGCGAACAAAGAGACAATCGGTATAAACATGCTTCATTCGTGTGTAGGACAGAATTCTTGGCCACACAGATGGTTGATTTGTTGTCACAATAGAGAGCAGGAACAATGTGAGTGGCGCGGAGTTCGCGAAGAATATATGTGACCCACATGGTCTCAGCAGCAAGAAGAGCAAGGGCGCGGTATTCAGCTTCAGTCGAGGACCGAGAGACCTTGGGTTGTTTTTTTGTACACCAGGAGATCAGGTTCGGCCCAAAAAAACGAGAAACCCCGATGTAGATTTTCTGTCATTTTTATCATCCGCCCAATCTGAATCTGAGAAACCCCAAAGCTCCAAGTCCCCGGGTCGAATGAGTAAACCACGACCAAGAGTTCCAAAAATGTACCTGAGAATGCATTTTAGATAATGGTAATCATGTTCACTTGGTTGATGCATGCGCTGAGCAACTCAGTTGACAGCAAACTGGATGTCAGGACGGGTAATGGCCAGATACTGTAGAGCCCCAATGAGGCTGCGGAAGTGGGTGATATCGACAAAGGGGGTGTCGACTCCATTGGTAGACGAAGAGACTGCCATCGGTGTTGGTTGACTGGTGCATTTTTCCAGTCCAGCTTTCTGCAACAGATCTCGAGCATATTTTGACTGATGAAGAAACAAGCCGCTGCCTGTCCGAGAGACCTCCATTCCCAGAAAATAATGTAATGGGCCAAGGTCCTTCATTTTGAAGGTAGTATGCATAGCTCGAGTGACATCCTGAATGAGAGCTGCAGTAGAGCCTGTAATAATGATATCATCTACATAGACAAGAAGAATGACTGTACCGTGTGCTGAATGTCGAGTAAACAGACTCGTGTCGTATACGCAACACGTGAAGTCGAGTCCCTGGAGGAACGTTTTCAGACGTGTGTACCAAGCACGGGGGGCTTGCTTGATCCCATACAGAGACTTCTGGAGTTTGCAAACATGTTGAGGGAAGCGGGGATCAACATAGCCCGGTGGTTGCGTCATGTAGATAGTTTCATCAAGCATGCCATGAAGAAAAGTATTGGAAACATCCAACTAATTGATGAGCCAATTGTTGCACATGGCGAGTGACAGTACCAGGCGAATGGTTTCCTGCCGAATAACAGGACTGAATGTCTCGGAGTAATCAAGCCCATACTCCTGATTGTAGCCTTTAGCAACCAAACGAGCCTTGTACCTGGAAATACTCCCATCTGCATTGTGTTTAATTTTGTACACCCATTTACAGCCCACTGGGTGCCGCCCATGGGGCTTAGGTACAAGAACCCAAGTTTTCTGATTAGTCAAAGCCTTAAACTCGTCATCCATAGCATGACGCCAATAAGCATTTTTTGAGGCAACAGAGTACGTTGTTGGTTCACTATCGGGAAGGGGTGTATTTGGTAGTATGGTAGCCTGAAAGGTTTGGGTTTAAAGATACTGACTTTGCCACGGGTTAACATGGGATGAGTATTGGGGGGTGGCACGGGCGGTGGTGATTCGGGGTTGGCCGGGAAGGACCCAAAATGGATCGGGCTGGAGATGTTGTGGGTATGGGGTGGTTTGGGTTGGTTGTGAGTGTGGGTGGTGGTTGCGGGTGTATTGTGGGTGACGGTCGAAGGGGTGATGAGGGTGGTTGGGTAGTGGGTGGAGGTGTGGGGGAAGGTGGTGAGGGACCCTGTGAGTATGTTGAAAAAAGGGGAAGGACGCCAATGAATGATGTATTTATGGAGGAGGAAATAGACTCGTAGGGAAACTCATTTTCGACAAATTTGACATGGCGAGATATATAGACTTTATGAGTTTGTGGGTCAAGACAGCGATAACCCTTGGAGGTAGGATGATAGCCCAAAAAAATACAAGGACGAGATCGGGGTTGTAATTTGTGAGTAATATGAGGGCGTAGTCAAGGATAGGCAAGACACCCAAAGACGCGGAGGTTGGTATAATTGGGAAGTTCTTGGTAAAGGATTTGATAGGGTGATTTGTTGGAGAGAGTGTGGCTGGGCATTCTGTTAATGAGGTAGTTTGCGGTGGCTAGAGCTTCTACCCAAAAGGACACAGGGAGATGAGATTGATGTAGAAGAGTAACCACCGTTTCAATGAGATGGCGATGCTTACGCTCAGCCACCCCATTCTGTTCGGGAGTGTATGGACAGGAGGTTTGATGTATAATTCCCAGGGATTGCAGAAACTGGCCAAAGATGTTATTGACATATTCCTTTCCATTGTCACTTCGAAAAAGTTTAACATGAGAATTGAATTGTGTTTTGACCATTTTTTCAAAAGTGACAAAGGTGGTGTATGCCTGTGATTTGTGTTTTAGTGGGTACAACCAAGTGTATTTTGTAAAATCATCCACAAAACAAATATAATAGCGAAAATCAGCAAATGAAGGAACAGCAGTAGGACCCTATAGGTCAGAATGAATAAGTTGAAAAGGTGCAGTTGTACGCTTCTCAGATAAAGTAAAAGGTAATTTATGAGATTTAGCAATTGAACAGGAGTCACAATTGTTTACATGAATGGAAGAAAAACCTAATTGAGACACTAAAGAATTTATTATTTGAGTAGACGGGTGACCCAGACGACTGTGCCACAACAGACTGTGGCCATCAGCCGAAAGAGCCATCGGATCCACAGGAACGCTTTCTGAAACTGGGTGGGCAGACGAACTTGTGACAGGAAGAAAGTACAGACCATGCTCACATGGGCCCTGAAAAATCACCCTCTTGGTAGTATTGTCTAGGATTTGAAAATCATTAGAGGTGAACAAGAGTGAGCAATTATTGTCTTTTGTGAATTGGTGAACTAAAAGGAGATTGGTTTTAATAGAAGGGACGTGGGTAAGATTACCTAGGTGAAAGATAGCGGTGGGGGTTTTAATGGTACCCGTGCCAGTGTGAGAAATATTAAGGGACTCACCGTTGCCAACAGTAATACCATTGGAGCCATGATATGGATTTGGAGCGTTAAACTTGGATAGATCATAAGTAACGTACATGTTGGCCCCAATATCCAATAGCCATTCAGAGGAAGAGCCGGCTTGAGATGCATAATTGGCACGGTTATCACTATTTCGGCTCTCCTCATACCGAAACCTGCAACGAACAGCGGTGTGTCCTATTTTCTGACAGATTTGACAAGTTGGACGATCCCGCTCGTAAGTGCCCTGCCCGCCGCTGGAAGATGACTGCCTGCCGCTGCCGAAGGAATGCAGGCTGTTGTTGCTTCCAGGCTGCTGACCGTCGTACGGCGGACGACTGCCCTGCCGACCGCCGCACCCGCAGCCTCCGCTGTTTCTGCCGTAGCCGCCGCGGCTCCCCTGCCGGCCGCCACCACGCCCCCGCGATAGTTCTGGCTTGCGGTGAGGGCGGTGGCCGACTCCATAACAGCGGCTTCTCGGAGAAGAAGTTTGATCTCCAGATCCACGTTGATTTCTTCACTTTTTAGCCACGAGGAGAGAGTAGACAGGTCAACGGGCGTTGGACTGATGCGAACCGCCTGTTTAATGGAGGAGTAAGCTGATGGGAGCCCCCGAACGATGCACATGACGAGATCTTTTTCGGGAATGATTTCGTTCACGGTGTCGAGGGCTGTGATGATGGCGGAGACCTCGTCTTAATACTCCGCCATAGTTTTCGTGCCTTTGGTAATTGTGTGGAGACGATCACGCAATTGAAAAATATGAGAGTGAAAAATTTATGCATAGCGTGTTGCGAGGGCCGTCCACAGGGCTGAAGCAGTTGTGTAGGATCGGACGTGTTTCTGAACCGTGGGAGAGATGACCGCAATCAAACATGATCGGATCTGGCCATCCACGGCTTTCCAGGCGGCATGGGCCGGATTGGTTTTTTCTGATTTGTCCGCCGCGGTGATGACTACCGGCGACGGTTCTGTGCTTCCATCGACGTATTTGAGAAGGTAATTGGCCTCAAGGGCTGTAAGAATGGTGATTTTCCATGTAGGGTAATTTATGTATGATAATTTTTCGGGAATCAGGGCATGAAGATGCCTGAGAAGGAGTTTAACGCCAGAAGGAAGTGAATCGAGAGGATCCACCTCGGTTGTCATGGCTGCCGCCGCCCAAGAGAAGAGAGGGAACGATCGGTGCCCTAAAGAGAGAGAAAAAAAACCTAGAGAAAAGAAGATCTAGGTTTTCTGGCTCTTGATACCATGAAGGAGTATTGATTGTATTGAAGTATTAACCTAATAAGGGAATATATGGGAGATATATATAGGAGATATAGGAAGGAGTACTAATCCAAATAGGACTAGGATTAAGGAGTACTAATCCTAATAGGACTAGGATTAGTACACAGTAAAATACTAATATTATTTAATACTATTTATTTAATACTATCTGTTATTACACTACAAAAACACCGTGAATTACATAGGGATCTTTCTGGGGATAAGTATGAAAATTCGCAGAAAATTTATTTTCTGCAAATTTTTGTATTAATTCTCAGAAAAATATCCATATAATTCACATTTTTCTTATAGTGATGTAATTTGAATTAGTTGTTTGTTATTTCATATAATTTTCTCTTTAAAGATTCATGAAAAAATTGAATTCACATTAGAAGTTCTAAGAGTTAAAATACTCTTTAACAAATACGACTTTATACTCAGATGAATTCAAACTCAAAAACCCTAATTAGTTTACCACAATTATTGTTCGGCGTACAAACTACTTTATTAACCAATTGAGCGACCCTTACATCTCGATATTCCCTAAAGTTAGCCAGAGTTTATGTATGAAAAGTTAAGAGCTTTGACATCAAAATTCTTATATTATATTTATTACTTTATCTGATTGAAATTGAGCGTTGTTTTAGAAAGAAAAAAGAATTATCTCAAAATAATTATCGCTATAAAAATTTAAGACAATGATTAATATTATTTCTAACTATATATTTATTATTAATGAACTACTTTTTGATAATGCTTAATTCTAATTTTAAAAAAAGTAAATATGAAAACGTGATAAATAATTCCTTATGTTTATTATTTTTTTCCTAGTGTGCAAATGAAAAAAACCAAAATAATACTCATTTTAAGAGGAGGAAAGTATTACTATATCATACTATTATGCATCACATAAAAAATCCGTAAAAGCAGCCTTTGCACTTTTACAATATATTTTCTTTGTTATAATTCATAAAAGAAAATGACAGAAATACACAATTTGGGGGTTTGAATTGTTTGTTTTAATAATAAAAAAATAAATTGTGACATGGAGTTTGATATTACTGTTAAAATTTCATTAAATTTAAATTTGTATAGGAAAATATTAAACGAGATTAAACCCTCCCTAAAAGAAAAAAAAAATGCATATGTAAGTTAAGACTTTTCTTTGTCAAAAATATTGATTCCGTCATATAAAGTCTTGGCGATATACTATATATGTAATGTGAATAGTCAATAGATTATATATAGTTTTAAATGGGCTTAAGTCATCCGCAAAACCTTAAAGTTGATCGTATAATTCGTTTAGACACCTTAATTAAACATTATACCTATTAAACACTTTTACTGTTCAAAACATATACCTATTAAATACTTTTCGGTGACATTACATCATGAGAGTATTCAGGTCTAAGAAAGTGCGTGAAGCCAGAAATTTATTTTAGCAGACCAATCAAAAAGGAGATGTCAACATTAGAAAAAATTGAATTTTTTTAACAGAAATGTATAACTTAAACATATAAAAGAGAAATTGAAAAATCCCTGGCATCATCTTTCCCAATTTGGCTTCCCTACTCAATCCAATATTTTCATTAGACAAATTCCTTTGCCACCATCCCTTGACATACCTCTTTCCCGCCTAATTCTTCATTCTTTCTTTCTTTCTAGTATCATGCCGCCATCATCGATATAGTCATAGCTGCTTTTTCAACGCAAAAACTGTTATTCTTACAATAACTTGTATTTATGAAGTTAATGAACAGAAACAGAAATAAGATGAAGCAGAAAAAATTTAAAATACAAGAAATAATCCGAGTCCACAGAAACTACTGTGTGTCCTTAAGAAATTTAATCCCCTCACTGTACCCAAGGTTATGGATTAATTTCTCCCAAGATAAAACGGATTAAATCTGTTAAAGAAATAGCGGTACCTCAAACTTCTTTAACTTCAACGAAATGAAGAACAACAACAAGTCACACAGACTCAGTCGATCGACACTTTGATTTTATTTTGAGAGAAAAAATAAATGCAGAGAAAGAAAATTTTCAGTGATTAAAAAAACAAAAATTGACTTCCTTTTATAGCCATTTTCAGCAAGGAACATGTCTGTTCAGTGAAATCTGTTCAGACCCATTTTATCCAGAAAGTTGTGTCTTTTGGAAAAAATAACAACTTTTTTTGAAAAATTGTGTCTGTTAGGAAAATAACTACTTTTCGGAAAAGTAACGACTTTTCGGAATGTTACTATTACCCGCAAATTTATAAGAGATAATATTAACAGGATTTATTTGATTTAACAAAAATTGATTAAATAAATTTTGTCCAAAAAATTTATCAATCAATCACATCATTTGTCAAATCAAAATCCAAATCCAAAGAAATGACTTTTCATTTGCACTTTGCAAGTGACTTTTCATTTTCCCTCCAAAGTAGTTCCCTCACTTTTGATATTCTCTCTTTTTTTTTTCCATTCACACTTGCTAAAACCCAACAAAAACATCAATTCATTTGTAATAATTAGTCAAAACACAAAAATCAAAAGAATTTACCTGATAAAGATTTTAATTTGAGTTATAGAAGAGAATTTCATCAAAAATAAAAATTAAATTGCGTCAAGAACAATTCTGATGAAACTCTATTTTTTCCGACAAGACTAATATAAATATAAAATATTATTTTCTTTGAAATCGTTAAAGGAGAGGAGGCAAAGTTTGTGTGGGAATCAATGTGAAAATAATTATTGGAGAATGGATGGTTTCAGTCGAAAGCGACTGTGTGTACTAGCAAACAAAAAATTAAAAAACGATGAACGTCGGGATGGGTGGGTGCCTGGGTCTTTGGCAAAGAAGAAATTGGAGAGAAAGGTATTTCCAATTCTTTTTAGGGGATGAAAACAAAATTTTATTTCATTTTATTTTTAATGTATTTTTTTAATTGTTATTATGGATCCAAGGCCACGTGCCTTTTTCTGATTAGCATTAAGCCATGTCATCGCAAGTGGATGATGGTAAAAAAATATTCAATAGGTTTTTTTTTTTTTTGCTTATAAAGGTGTTTAATTGAAACAAACATAAGATAAGGTATTCAAGTGAAATATGCGGACAACTTTAAATGGCTACATATGACTTAAGCCTTTTAAATACAATGATATCAACTCAATAAAGACTATAAATAGTTTAGACAATTATTTTCCTATATATTCAAAAAAATAATTAAAACTCAATAAAATAATTGAGGACAAATTAACCATTATTATTATTATTATTCAAATAATAAAGCAAAACCAAGTTTTTTTTGCGCTTCTTATGGAATAGTCTTCTTATAATTTTGAAGATAACACAATAAATTATCCACATAATTATCTTGTCTTTCTTTGTCACAAAAAAAACTTTTCATCTGTTTAACTTTTTCTCGATAAATTTCACCCTCTTTTTCAATGAGTACCAAATTTAGTGACTTAGCTACTGAGTCACGAGTGAATGACCCGTCACAATCATCTCTTGGTATTGAATACGCTATCTTTTTCTCCTCCAAGAGCCTAGCATTTATCCCTTGATCAGCAGAGAATGTTAAGAGAACTAATGGCTTCTCATATTGTATTGCCTCGACTACTGAACTCCATCCTGAATGTGTCAAAAATCCACCAACTGAGTCATGACTCAATATCTTGAGTTGTGGTGCCCAACTCGTGCACACTATTCCTCTTCCCTTCATTCGATCTTCGAATCCTTCTGGTAATTGAACCAACTCATCATCCGATTCTCCTCTTTTAGTTCTTAAAACCCAGAGAAATGATAACCCAGAAAGCTCTAATCCAAGTGATAACTCAATGAGCTCATTTTGACTCGATTTTGCCTCACTACCAAATGCAACATAAATCACTTTCCCCTTTTCTCGCTTATCAAGCCATAGTTTTATCTCTATCCACGCATCGATCTTCGTGCTGTCATCTTCGTACGGTGTTGTCGGAAGTTGACCCACCGGCAAAACCGGTTTCCGGTGAATATCTCCGAGAACTTTCAACCATTCTGGTTCTAATTCCGAACAGCTCCTCACAAACAAAAAATCACAATTTTCAACTGATTTATAGTAACGAGTAATATCAGCAATGTTCTCTTCCTCTCCCTTCATGGTAGCTTCGAAGATTCTCAAGACTTCGAAAAGCTTGAAAGCAACTGTAGTTTCAAACGGAACCCATTTTGGGGGAACGGTATATTCCTCCGGCGTTGTACGAATTTCATAATCATTGTTTAATCCCGGTACAGGTCCGGTGAAACCCAGAAACGCAGCGATGTATATGCTGAAATGACCTGACCGAATGTTGAATTTTGAAGCAATTGAAGGAACCCAGTAAGAAGTAAAATCGAATAGTATAAAATCAAGATCTGAATCTTCGAGAAACTTAGCCATGGATTCTTCGAGTCCATCTTGAGCAAGTTTGAGGTATTTGACTTGCTCATAAGTTACATCGGTAGTGGCTTCTGCATTTTCCGGCAAATTTTCCACATAAGGCATTGGAAGTTTGACAAAATTTAAAAACGGGGTAAGATTTGGGGAAAGTTTTGGGAGACGATCTATGTTTCTGGGAGTCGAAATAAAAGAAATTTTATGACCCTTTTGAGCAATTAGCTTCGAAAGCTCTAAATACGGAATCATATGACCAAAAGCTAACCATGGAAATACTCCAATATGCAACATTTTGCTATTTTTCGCCATTTTTGTGCGATTTGTCGAGGTTTATTAGTATTTGTTATTATTTTCGTGTACTGTATTTTTATCTTGATGGTTGGCTGATTGATTTTTCATAAAGAAGATATTTTCACATGTTTGTCAATCCACTTGCATAATGAGTGACCTTTGTAGTGGATATCCGATAAAATAATCAAGGTGTATATAAATTGATCTGAAATTAAAATTAAGGAAATGTAAATGCAAAACCCCTAGTTTTTCTTCCCATTTCATGCTTTAATCATCTTATAAATTTTGAAGAAAACTTAACAAATTCTCCCCATGATTATCTTGTTTTTTCTTGTTACAAAAAGATCTTTCACCTCTGTAATCTCTTCTCGGTAAATTTCACCCTTTTTTTCAACGAGTACCAAACTTAGTGACTCGATCACCGCATTAAGAATGAACGATCCGTCCCAATCATTTAATTTCTTGGTATTGAATATATCTTATTCTCCTCCGAGAACCAACCATTTATCGCTTGATCAGCCAAAAATATCAACAAAACCAATGGGTTCTCAAATTGTATTGCTTCAACTATTGAACTACATTCCGAATGAGTCAAAATCCATCCACTGAGTCTTGGTAAAATGAAACTCTTCATCGTTATTAAATGACTTATTCAAATAATACTATACAATAAAGTTTAAGTAACAATAAAAAAAATATTCCGTTCGTTTAAAAAAAGAATGACTCTTTTTTGGCAATATGTAATTCAAGTTTCTACCTGACATGTTTAAGACAACGAAATCAAAGAGTATTTTGATACATTTGACGTAACTTTAATTTGAGACCACAAGATTTAAAATCTTCTTTATTTTCTTAATTTCGCATCAAATCATTATTTTCAAAATAAAGAGAATATGATATTTAAATCAACGATAGAATGAATAACAATCATCCAAACAAGATGCTGGGAAGACCAAGGGTTAAAATAGTATTTTGTGTTGCTTGGTAGGGGCAGAGAAAGAGAATAGGAAAGACAAGATGGTGGGGGAGGTGATGGCGACAACTAACAACTAACCATGGTTATAGAGAGAGACAACTAACAACTAACCATGGTTATATAGAGAGAGAGACAACGAAGAAAGGGTGATTAGTGATAGAGATAGTGAATGAGTTTTCTTAAAATGGTGCTCGATTTATTTAATTTTATTGTCACTAATAATTATTTTTGATGTAGTGAAATAAAAATCAAAGCAATTTTTACGCCTTTACAATACATTTTGTTATAGTACATAAAAAGAAAAATAAAACATCTTTATTCATGAAATCACAATTCTCCAAAAAGTGCATGCAAATGTAAATGTTACTTCCTATTTTATACTTTTATCTTTTTATAATTTTGAAGAAACCTTATCAAATTTTCCACATAATCATCTTGTCTTTTCTTGTCACAGCAAAGATTCTTAACCTCTTTGATCTTTTTTTGATAAATTTCACCCTCTTTTTCAAGGAGTACCAAATATAGTGACTCAACCACCGCTTTATGAGTGAATGATCCGTCCCAATCATTTCTCGGTATCAGATATGCTACCTTCTTTTCCTCCAAGAGCCTAGCATTTATTCCTTGATCAGCCAAAAATGTCAACAGAAGCAATGGTTTCTCGAATTGTATTGCTTCAACTATTGAACTCCATCCGGCATGAGTCAAAAAACCACCCACCGAATCATGACTCAGTATTTTAAGTTGTGGCACCCAACTCGTGTACACTATTCCTCTTTCCTTCGTTCGTTCTTCGAAACCTTCTGGTACTTGAATCAATTCATTATCAGATTCTCCTCTTTTAGTTCTTAAAACCCAAAAAAAAGGTAATCCAGAAAGCTCTAATCCTAGTGATAACTCAGTGAGTTCATTTTGACTCAGTTTTGCCTCGCTCCCAAATGCCACATAGATTACTTTCCCTTTTTCTTGCTTATCAAGCCATAATTTTATTTCTCTCCACGCGTCAATATCTGTGTTGTCATCTTCATATGATGTCGTCGGAAGTTGGCCCACCGGGATCACCGGTTTTGGGTGAATATCCTCTACTACTTTCAGCCATTCCGGTTCAAATTCTAAACAACTCCTCACAAGTAAAAAATCACAATTTTCAAAAGTCTTATACATACGAGAAATATCATAAAAGTTCTCTTCCTCGCCTTCTTTGCAACCTTCGTAGATCCTCAAAAGTTCAAACTCCTTGAAAGCAACGGCAGTTTCAAACGGAACCCATTTCGGGGAAACTGTCAATTCCTCCAACGTCATCCGATTTTCATAATTGTTGTTCAATCCCGGTACAGGTCCAGTGAAACCTAGATATGCAGCGACGAATATGCTGAAATAACCCGTCGGAATGTTGAATTTTGAAGCAATTGAAGGAAGCCAATAAGAGGTAAAATCAAAGAGTATGAAATCAGGAGCTGAATCTTCGAGAAACTTAGCCATGGGTTCTTTGAGTGCATCATGAGCAAGTTTGAGATACTTGACTTGCTCATAAGGTAAATCAGTAGTGGCTTCTGCATTTTTTGGTAATTTTTCGACGTAGGGAAGGGGGATTTTGACGAAATTTAAAAAAGGGGCGAGACTTGGCGGAAGTTTTGGGAGACGATCAATGTTTCTTGGAGTAGAAATAAATGAAATTTTATGACCCTTTTGAGCTATGAGCTTTGATAGCTCCAAATACGGAATCATATGGCCAAAAGCTAGCCATGGAAATACTGCAATATGCAATTTTTTGCTGTTTTCTGCCATTTTTATGTGTTTTGTAGAGCTTTGGTTATGTAGAGCTACTCTTATATTGATGGTTGGCTGATTTTTTGCCACCTTTAAAATGCTATTAAAACCCTATCTATTTGCTTGCATTATGAGTGTCCTTTTTTTTTGGCTTTGAATGTCCTTTTTGGGTTATATTTCAACGGTTGTTACGTATTATTTTATAATGTTTATATTGTATTGTAAAATATTTTATTATTATATAATATCGTACATTAATAAGTTTAGAAAAATGTAAATGATACTGATAGAGCTATGGTAAAAAAGTAGGATAACAAATAAAATAAGATTATTATGTAAATAATAAAAATATATTAAGATAACGATACTATCACAAAATAAAACTTTTTATCGTTAACAAATAATGAATTTAAAAGATAGATACAGCAGAATTTAAGTTATGATGAAAAAATATATTTAAACTAACAATATAATACGATAGGAAACAACTGTCCAAACAAGGTGTTAGGAAAGGCAAAGGGTTAAAATAGTATTTTTGTGTCCCATATTCAAGCTGTTTCACATGTTCCTTTTCAATGGTGATGAGGTACGATGGGGTGGGGGTGGGGGTGGGGGGCGAGAGAGAAAAAGAAAATGGTGGTGGAGGGGGAAAAATTTACTTGCATCGGGTGTTTACACCAAACTAATTTAATTTTCATTATTATGTGATTTAGTGAAGTAAAACACATGTTAATTAATTAAAGTTAAGTAAAATGAACTATAAATTTAAATACATGACATGCATGTATTGGATTGGTGTAAACACCTTGGGTGAATAAGTTTTACCCGAGGGACCAATGCGGAGCCAAGATTAGGAAGGTGGCGTTCAAATTAAACCCACAACTCTAGTGTGGACAATATTTTCACAGCCCCTTCCTTGTCACTAAATATATAAAATTTGCCAGACAAATATAGAATCTACAGAGAAACTATTGAGTTCATGTGAACCCTACTTAGCTCCGCTCTTGATGACAGTGACAATTCACAATGGATTACGGAGAGCGAAAATGAAACATTGTGATTAGTGATAGAGATAGTGGTGAGATGAATTTTGTGTGCTTAATTATTTGGCGTTTTTTTTTTTAAAAAAAAAAAAGAAGCTCAAACTATTTTTTTAACGATGAGAACAAATTGTGGCATATTTAGATCGATTATAACACATGAACATATTACATTTCTAATTTTAATTTGAAAAAAAAAACTTTATTTCAATGTTTTTATTTAGTACTTGGATTAGAAAGTGATAGTACCGGATTTTATTAAAATTTCTAAAAGGCCCAAAACAAAATCCGAGTTTGGTCCAAAAGTAACCCGACCCATAAAAATAGGGCAACTTTCACATATAGCAAACAAAAAAATCATATTTGTATAATATAGCAAACTTTGCATAATTGCGCTCCATAGCAAACATAAAAACTGTATAATTCGCTATACATATAAAAGTGTATAATTCGCTGGCCTAAATTGTATAATTCGCTGGCCTATTTCGCTGCAATTGTATAATTAGCTTTGCATACAGTTGAATCGAATTAAAATGTATGTATATTGCATAATTATAAGTGTATAGCAAGAAAATATATGTTTTTCTCGCTTTATACAAAAACAGAAACACAATATATACACTTCTGTTGTATAAAGCTAGAAAAATTGTATTTCACTGCAATTGTATAATTCACAATTGTATAATTCTTTGGCCTTTTTCTCTGCAATATTTGAAGTAAAATGTTTGTAAATTATATAATTAAGTGTATAACACGAAGATATACATTTTTGCATGTGTATATACAATTTTCTCTCGCTTTATACAAAACAAAAACAGAAATTATACACTTCTGTGTATAAAGCGAGAGAGGCGAGAATGGGAGAGTGGCGAGCGAGACTTCTGGGAGAGAGACGCCTGGCAATTTTTTGTCAATATTTGCTATGGAGCACAATTAAATCAAACCCTAACTATTCAATTTAATTTAGGTTATTAGTTTGCTATTTTATACAATTTTCAAAGAAAAGTTACTGCCTTAGTAATCTTCTTTAAATATCATTTTTATGATCTTTTTTAAATATCACCACACACCAACGATTATATATTGATAACATGAAATATTTATAATATTGTAAGCATATGAATTAAACTCTTTAAATTTTCATTGTTTACTTAAAATGAAGTTAAATTTATTAGTATCTATTATAGTCGAAGACGAAAGTGAACGAATCATTGTTCGATATTAAATATGTCTATCTTCTTCTCCTCCAAGAGTCTTTAATTGGATTGCACTAAACCTGATCGCAACTCGTGCATACAATTTGTCTTCCTTTTGTTCATTCGTTGAAACCTTCTAATTAGTGAATCAATTCATCATCAGATTCTCCTCTTTTAGTTCTTAAAATCAGAAAAACGGTAACATAGAAAACTCTAATCCAAATGATAAGTTCATTTTAGACTCGGTTTTGCCTAGCTCCCAAATGCCACAATAAATCACTTTTCTTTTTCTTGCTTTATCAAGCCATAGTTTTATCTCTCTCCACACTTCGATTTTTGTGTTGTTCATCGTGATGCCATTGGAAGTTGGCCCACCGACTTTTGGTGAATATTCTCTAATACTTTTAGTGTCTAAATTCTAAACAATTCGATCCTTACAAATAAAAAATTACAGTTTCTAAAAAAAGTCTTATATGTGAAAATATAAAAGCGTTTTCTGTTTCACCATCTTTGCAACCTTCTTAGATTCTCTAAACTTTAAACACCTTGAAAGCAACTGTGGTTTCAAGCAGAACCAATATTAGGAAAACTATGAATTCCTCTAGCATCTTCTGAATTTCATAGTTATTGTTCAATCACGACATAACTCGGGTGAAACCAGATATACAATGATAAATATACTTAATTCACATTAGAAGTTCTGAGAGTTAAAATGCTCTTTAATAAATATGACTTTATACTCGGATGAATTCAAACTCAAAAATACTAATCACTCCATCACAATTTTTATTGATGTACAAAACTACTTTATTAACCAATTGAGCGACCTTTACATCTCGATATTCCCTAAAGTTCACCAGAGTTTATGTATGAAAAGTTAAGAGCTTTGACATCAAAATTCTTATATTATATTTATTACTTTATCTGATTAAATTGAGCGTTATTTTAGAAAGAAAAAAGAATTATCTCAAAATAATTATCGCTATAAAAATTTAAGAAAATGATAAATATTATTTCTAGCTATATATTTATAATTAATGAACTACTTTTTAATAATGCTTAATTCTAATTTTTAAAAAAATAAATATGAAAACGTGATAAATAATTCCTTATGTTTATTATTTTTTTCCTAGTGTGCAAATGAAAAAAACTAAAATAATACACATTTTAAGGAGTTAATACCTCATATGGTCACTCAACTATGCACTTGTTTCTCAGAAAGTCACTCAACTTTCAATTTTCACTCAAAAGTCACTCAACTATGCACTTCTTTCTCAGAAAGTCACTCAACTTTGAATTTTAACTCAAAAATCATTCAACTATCCACTCTTTCCTCAGAAAGTCACTCAATCTATTAAATTGTTTTTTTAAACTTGTATAGAAAAATATTAAAAGAGAGTGAACCCTCCCTAAAAGAAAAAAAATGCACATCTAAGTTAAGACTTTTCTTTGTAAAAAATGATTGATTCCGTCGTATAAAGTCTCGCTGATATACTATATATGTAATGTGATATGGTCAATAGTTTATATATAGTTTTAAATAGGCGTAAGTCATTCACGGACTCTTAAAGTTTTCCGCATAATTCGTTTCGACACCTCAATTAAATATTATACCTATTGAGCACTTTTATTGTTCAAAATATATACCTATTAAATACTTTTCGGTGACATGACATCATGAGTGTATTACAGGTCTAAGGAAGCGCGTGAAGCCAGAAACTTATTTCGGCAGACCAATCAAAATGGAGATGTCAACATTAGAAAAAATTAAACTTTTTTTTAACAGAAAAATTTATAACTTAAACATATAAAAGAGAAATTGAAAAATTCATGGCATCATCTTCCCCAATTTGTCTTCCCTGCTCAATCCAATATTTTCATCAGGTAAATTCCTTTGCCACCATCCCTTGACATATCTCTTTCCTGTCTAATCCTTCATTCTTTCTTTCTTTCTAGTATCATGAGCCATCATCGATATAGTCATAGTTATTTTTTTCAACGGAAAAACATCAATTCATTAGAAATAATTAGTCAAAACACAAAAAATCAAAAGAATTTACTGATAAAGATTTTAATTTGAGTTATAGAAGAAAATTTCATCAAAAATAAAAATTAAATTGTGTCAAGAACAATTCCGGCGAAACTCCATATTTTCCAACAAGACTAATTTAAATCTGAAAATTTATTTTCTTTGAAATCGTTAAAGGAGAGGAGGCAGGTGTGTGTGTAAATCGACGTGAAAATAATTATCGGAGAATGGATGGTTTCAGTCGAAAGCAATTGTGTGTACTAGCGAACAAAAAACAAGAAAACGATGAACGTCGGGATGGGTAGGTGCCTGGGTCTTTGGCAAAGAAGAAATTGGAGTGAAAGGTTTTTCCAATTTTTTTGGGGGGATGAAAACAAAATTTTATTTTATTTTATTTTTAATGTATTTTTTTAATTGTTATTATGGGTCCAAAGCCACGTGCCTTTTTCTGATTAGCTATTAAGCCATGTCATCGTGAGTGGATGACATGCAGTTTATCTTTTTGGCCTAAGTCATCTTCAGCCACTCGAAGTTGTCCGCATAATTCATTTAGACACCTCAACTAATCCTTGTGCCAATTGAACACTTTATTTGTTCAAAAGTCATTCCTATTAGACACAAAATGCTGACATGGCAAAAACGTGTAATTCACTTTCCTTGAGCGCGTGAATTTATTAAAAATAATATTTTTCTTTTTTTTTCTTAATTTATACCCTTTATACCCCTAAGTTAATTTTTTTAAAAAAAAATTAACAAAAAAGAAGAAGAACAGTTCTTCTTCTTCCCTATTCCTATCAACCCCAACCCAACCCCCATACCCATATACCAATGGTTATCTTCTTCCCCCACCATTCTAATGATTTCAAAATTCTTAGTCTTAGTGTTTATCTTCTTCCCCCACCATTCTAATGGTTTTAAAATTCTTAACATTTTGTTTCATTTATAAATTTTTTCGGAGAGATTTTTTTGCCCATCTTTCTCTACCTAAAAAACGAGATGAAGTAAAAAGTTATAATTAATAAAAAAGCTGATGAAAAAAAAAATTGTTGGGTTAAAGATGGAACTGTACAAGGAGGGGAGGGTCACCATTAATGGAGTTAGAGGAAATGTATTTTTTGTTCCGGTTGAAGGGGCAGAGAAGTGGTGTTTAAGTTTTGTTTTTTTTTTCATTTTTTTTACTTTAAAATAATTTCTTAAATTTTTTTACTTTATAATATAATGTTTAAATAATTTTTTGGATTAAAAAATAACACATGTCATTATTTAATTGGTCAAATTGACATGTCAGCGCGAGTGTATTTCACACACCCTCTTTTTTTGTTTATTCTCGAAAAAATGTTCAAATGGTTCAAATTCAGAATGGTTGAAGTGTTCAATAGGTAGTACGTCTAGTTGAGGTGTCTAAATGAATAATCGGGACAAGTTTGAGTGGCCGCATATGACTTTGGCCTTATCTTTTTAGTTGATGGTCAAAAAATATTCAATAGGTATATTTTTTTTTACAATAAAGGTGTTCAATTGAAACAAAGCTAAGATAAGATGTCCAAGTAAAATATGCGGACAACTTTAAGTGGCTACAGTAAAAGCAATGACATCAACTCAATAAAGACTATAAACAGTTTAGACAATTTTTTTCCTATATATTTAAAGAAAATTAAAACTTAATAAAATAATCAAGGACAAATTAACCCATATTATTATTATTATTATTATTCAAATAATAGAGCAAAACCAAGTTTTTTTTGCGCTTCTTATGGAATAGTCTTCTTATAATTTTGGAGAAATCTTAACAAATTTTCCACATAATCATCTTGTCTTTTCTTGTCACAACAAAGATTTTTCACCTCTTTGATCTTTTTTCGATAAATTTCACCCTCTTTTTTAAGGAGTACAAAATATAGTGACTCAACCACTGCGTCATGAGTGAATGATCCGTCCCAATCATTTCTCGGTATCAAATATGCTACATTCTTTTCCTCCACGAGCCTAGCATTTATTCCTTGATCAGCCAAAAATGTCAACAGAAGCAATGGTTTCTCGAATTGTATTGCTTCAACTATTGAACTCCATCCGGCATGAGTCAAAAAACTGTTATTCTTACAATAACTTGTATTTATGAAGTTAATGAACAGAAACAGAAACAAGATGAAGCAGAAAAAATTTAAAATAGAAGAATTAATCCGAGTCCACAGAAACTACTGTGTGTCCTTAAGAAATTTAATCCCCTTACTGTACCCAAGGTTATGGATTAATTTCTCCCAAGATAAAACGGATTAAACCTATTAAAGAAATCGCGGTACCTCAAACTTCTTTAACTTTAACGAACTGAAGAACAACAACAAGTCACACAGACTCAGTCGATCGACACTTTGATTTTATTTGAGAGAAAAATAAATGCAGAGAAAGAAAAAAATTTCAGTGATTAAAAAATAAAAAATTGACTTCCTTTTATAGCCATTTTCAGCAAGGAACATGTCTGTTCAGTGAAATCTGTTCAGACCCATTTTATCCAGAAAGTTGTGTCTTTTGGAAAAAATAACAACTTTTCGAAAAATTGTGTCTGTTAGGAAAATAACTACTTTTTGGAAAGTAACGACTTTTCGGAAAGAGTAACAACTTTTCATAATATTACCGTTACCTGCAAATTTATAAGAAATGACTTTTCATTTGCACTTTGCAAATGACTTTTCATTTTCTCTCCAAAGTAGTTCCCTCACTTTTGATATTTTCTCTTTTCTTTTCCCATTCACACTTGCTAAAACCCAATAATCTCCCACATGAATGGGGAAGGCTATTGTTAAAACATATGCATGAAAAAACTTGTGTGTCTTGTAGGTAAAGGTTAATCGCATCTGGATAAGTAGGTTTCCCTTTAAACTTTCCATAGTGAACATATATCGGATATACTCGGTCAATCGGTAGATTTGATATCATTGAACCGTCGAGCTTTGGTGTATACCTAGACAACATATGTCACACAATCAACCCTTGAACTGTTCTTAGTTCTCATTGTTTTGTTCGTTTCAGCCATGAACACATCTTGGATAGTAAGTGCTTAAAGAACTGGCCTTACCGGATTCTCCTTGAAGCGGCTTACACTTCACACTTACATAGGTGATTTCTAAATGTGTTATCCCATAGATACACCATTTGATATTCCTTGTATCAAACTTAGAAACCATTAAAAAATCCTTATGTCTTTATCCTAGTTACTAAACATTGTCTCATCATGAGAATGGACCATAAAATAATAATAATATTTTATTTTATTTTTCCTTTGACAATGTTGAACCGTCATCAATGACTTTGTTTTATCTCCTTGAACCTAGATCTTGGGATCTCCAGTCTTCTAGGTAGAGTTACCGTCACGATGACTTGTTCTCGGCCATAGTCTCATTCCCGTCGATGATTTCTCAACTCCCTCTCTATTTAGGCCTTTTGTAAGTGGATCCGACACATTATCTTTTGACTTCACATAGTCAATTGTGATAATTCCACTAGAGAGTAGTTGTCTCACAGAGTTATGTCTTCGTCTTATGTGACGAGACTTGTCGTTATACATAATGCTTCCAGCCCTTCCTATTGCAGCTTGACTATCACAATGTATGCATATAGGGGCCATTGGTTTGGGCCAAAATGGAATATCTTCTAAGAAATTCCGGAGCCATTCAGCTTCTTCATCTGCCTTGTCTAAAGCAATGAATTCAGACTCCATTGTAGAGCGAGCTATATATGTTTGTTTGGATGATTTCCAAGATATTGATCCTCCGCCAATAGTAAAAACGTATCCACTTGTGGATTTTGTTTCAGTTGACCCAGTAATCCAATTTGCATCACTATATCCTTCAAGAACGGCTGGATAACTGTTGTAATGTAAAGCATAGTTTTGAGTGTCATCTAAGTATCCCAAAACTCTCTTCATTGCTAACCAATGATTATGATTAGGATTACTTGTGTATCGACTCAGTTTACTGATAGCGCAAGCTATGTCTGGTCGTGTACAATTCATGACATACATTAAGCTTCCCAATACGCTAGCATAGTCCAATTGAGACTGACTTTCGCCTTTATTCTTTGCAAGATGAAGATTTACATCAATTGGAGTCTTTGCCCTTTTAAAATTCAAAAATTTGAATTTTTTCAAGTATCTTTTGAATATAATGAGTTTGAGACAATGCTAGACCGTTAGGAGTTTTAAGAATTTTAATTCCTAATATCACATCAGCAACTCCTAAATCTTTCATATCAAACTTACTGTTGTGCGGAATTTGAGATAATACAAGAAAATATAAACGCGAAAAACAAGACAACAGATTTACGTGGTTCACCAATAAATTGGCTACGTCCACGGAAGAGAGGGAGCAGTTTTATTATGGAGAGGCAAAAACAGAATTACAGAATAGGGTTTGCCATAGCGTCTATATATAGTGCTAAGCTACGCCCTAACAGGCTCGGGCCCAACATACAGAATCAACAGAAAATTAAGGGCCCAATTCAAGGCATTCAACAAATCTCCACCTTGACTTGAATTCTCCGAACAGATTCTTCAGACGCACTATGATAGTGCCAGGCCTCCCCCTCTTCCTCAGAGTTGCCCCGCAGGGCAATTAACAGCTTCTGATGTTGAGCAAGTCCAAACAGTGTTGAAACTTGCTCTGTGGAACCGGCTTTGTGAACATATCAGCAGGATTATCAGCAGTTCCTACTTTCTTCACCTTGATTCTCTTCTCACTTCTCAGAAAATGATACCTTACGTCAATATGCTTGGTTCTCTCATGATGGACTTGATCCTTGGCTAGACAAATTGCGCTCAAACTGTCACAATACACCGTAGCCTGATCATGATGCAGACCAAGATCACTAACCAGCCCTTTCAACCAAATCCCTTCTTTTGCAGCCTCTGTCAAGGCCATGTACTCCGCTTCCGTAGTAGACAAAGTCACTGTAGGTTGCAAAGTTGCCTTCCAACTGACGACAGATCCTCCAAGGGTAAACACATAGCCAGTCATCGATCTTCTTGTGTCAACATCTCCAGCATAGTCTGAATCAGAATAGCCAGTAACCAAGCACTGAGTATCACCTCCATAAATGAGACCAACGTCAGATGTACCTCTAAGGTACCGGAAAATTCTCTTCACAGCCTGCCAATGTTCTCTCCCTGGTTGTCCCATGAACCTGCTCACTACACTGACTGCATGTGCTAAATCTGGCCTTGTACAGACCATAGCATACATCAAACTTCCTACGGCACTGGCATAAGGGACTCGTGACATATACTCCTTCTCTTCTTCTGACTATGGAGCGAACATGGCAGTGAGATGGATATTGGCAGCACTGGGGGTATCAATGGGCTTAGATGAAGACATGCCAAACCTCGCCAAGACCTTTTGAATGTAGCTTCTCTGTGACAAGAAAAGTTTCCTTCTCTCTCTGTCTCTAATGATCTCCATCCCTAAAATCTTCCGAGCGGCTCCCAGATCCTTCATCTCAAACTCAGCACTAAGTAAACCCTTCAGCTTCTGAATGTCATACTTCTTCTTTGCAGCTATCAACATATCATCTACATAAAGCACCAGATAGATGAATGAATCATCATTGAGCCTATTGTAGTAGACACAACAATCATATGAGCTCCGAGTATAGCCCAACTTTACCATATAGCTGTCATACCACTGCCTTGGAGACTGCTTAAGTCCATATAAGAACTTCTTCAACTTGCAGACGTGATTTTCCTTCCCTGGAACTTGGAAACCATCCGGCTGAGTCATGTATATCTCTTCCTCCAACTCTCCATGTAGAAACGCTGTCTTCACATCAAGTTGTTCAAGCTCCAGATTCTGATGTGCAACTATCGCTAGTAACACTCGGATGGAAGTATGTCTGACCACTGGTGAGAAGATCTCATTGTAGTCCACTCCCTCTCTTTGGTTGAAACCTCTGGCAACAACCCTGGCTTTATACTTGACTCCTTCTGCTGGTGATATCCCTTCCTTCTTCTTGAAAACCCATTTGCAAGTAATAATCTTTCTCCCCGAAGGCTGTATGACCAGATCCCATGTCTGATTCTTGTGTAGGGACTCCATCTCATCTCCCATAGCGGCAAACCATTTTTCAGAATCAGAACTTAAAATGGCTTCTTTGTAAGTAGACGGCTCAGATGTATCTACCTCTTCAGCAACCTGCAGTGCATAACCCACCATGTCCTCAAAACCATACCTCGTAGGTGGCCGAACTCCAACCCTCCTTGGCCGATCTTGAGCTATACTCTGATGGATATCTGATGGCATAGATTCTGGAATATCAGTTTCTGTCTGTGGCTCTTGATCCTCCTCTTCAGGTTCCTTTAAATCGCTCTCGTTCTGAATGACTTGAAACTCCACCTGTTTGTCAAGACTCCCAGTTTCTGACGTAGTTGTAGGCTTCACAATGGTTCTAAGCAGAGAACTTTCATCAAAGACAACGTTCCTGCTCATAATAACCCTCTTTTCTGCTGGAGACCAGATTCTGAAACCTTTCACTCCATCTCCGTAGCCCACAAATACTCCCTTTTTAGCTCTTGGTTCTAACTTACCTTCACTGACGTGATAGTAAGCCGTACAACCAAAAGCTTTCAGATTTGAATAATCAGCAGCTTTTCCTGACCACATCTCCATAGGTGTCTTGCACTGTATGCCTGTATGTGGTCCGCGGTTAATCAAGTAGCAAGCTGTACTAACCGCTTCTGCCCAGAATCTTCTATCTAGCCCAGCATTAGAGAGCATGCACCTTGCTCTTTCCAGAAGTGTTTGATTCATCCGCTCAGCTACACCGTTCTGCTGTGGTGTATTTCTGACTGTACGATGTCGAGCAATCCCTTCATCCTTACAGAATTGATCAAATTCAGACCAACAGAATTCCAGCCCATTATCAGTTCGCAACCTCTTGATCTTCTTCCCTGTTTGATTTTCCATCAAAATTTTCCACTCCTTGAACTTCTGGAAGGCTTCACTTTTATGCTTCATCATGTACACCCAAGTCATCCTTGAGTAGTCATCAATAATGGACACAAAAAATCTGCAGCCTCCCAAAGACTCAACACGGCATGGACCCCAGCAATCAGAATGGATATAATCAAGTGTGCCTTTTGTTCTATGAATGGCCTTTGGAAACTTGTTGCGATGTAGTTTTCCAAAAATACAATGTTCACAAAACTCTAGGCTCTTAACCTTATGACCAGCAAGTAAATCCTCCTTTGACAGAATTTGCATCCCTCTTTCACCCATATGACCAAGTCTCATGTGCCATAACTTAGTCATATCCTTCTGGTGAAATTCTGACGATGCAACATGGGCTGAACCTGTAACCGTGGAACCTTGTAGAAAATACAAAGTACCACGCATGACACCTTTCAAAATCAAATTTGAACCCTTCCAGACCCGCAAGACTCCATCTTTTCCCGACCAGCTGAATCCCTTGCTGTCCAAAAGACTGAGAGATATCAGATTTTTCGTCATCAATGGAACGTGCCTGACCTCGTTCAATGTGCAGAAACTACCGTCATGTGTCCTTATCTTGATCGAGCCTGTCCCAACCACCTTGCAGACAGAACTGTTGGCCATCGAGATGCTGCCTCTGTCTACCTGCTCATAAGTCGTGAACCACTCTCTCCTAGGACAGATGTGATAGGATGCCCCAGAATCAAGATGAGTGTGCTCATCCGCAACTAGGGCAATATCTTCTTCAGAATTGGTGTCTTCTTCAGCAACAGCAGCAGACACTGATTGTTTTTCCGATTGCTTCTTCTTCTTCGGACAATCAAATTTCCAATGTCCCTTCTCCTTGCAGTAATTACAAACATCATCCGGCTTTGCACCCTTCGACATTGGCTTATTTTTCTTTCCGCCGTTTTTCCTTCCCTTTCCGCTACTGGTGAACAGACCGGAAGGCTGTATGTCCGTACTTGTGCCGTTAGCCTTATGCCGTAATTCCCTGCTATGAAGGGCCGATCTGACTTCTTCCAGTGACACAGTATCTTTCCCAACAATGAACGATTGAACAAAATTCTCAAACGACATTGGGAGAGATACTAACAGAATCAGGGCAGCATCTTCATCCTCGATCTTCACATCGATATTACGCAATTCTAATAACAAAGTATTCAATTGCTCTAAGTGTTCCCTGAGTTGTGTACCTTCAGCCATTCGTAAACCGAATAGACGTTGTTTCAGAAGCAGCTTGTTGGTTAGAGATTTTGTCATGTACAAACTCTCCAGCTTCAACCACAGACCAGCAGCAGTCTCTTCATCCGAGACCTCCGTGATGACGTCATCCGCGAGACACAGCATGATCGTCGAGTGCGCCTTTTCCTCCAGAATCGCCATCTCAGGAGTAACGACGGCGTTCTTGTATTTCGACAACGGCGCCCAGAAGCCTTGCTGTTTCAACAAGGCCCGCATCTTGATCTGCCATAAACTGAAACTGTTCCTCCCTGTGAATTTGTCGATTTTCACGTTCAAAGCAGACATCTCGAATTCTCCAAGAACACCGATTAACCGAGAGGCTCTGATACCAATTTGTTGTGCGGAATTTGAGATAATACGAGAAAATATAAACGCGAAAAACAAGACAACAGATTTACGTGGTTCACCAATAAATTGGCTACGTCCACGGGAAGAGAGGGAGCAGTTTTATTATAGAGAGGCAAAAACAGAATTACAGAATAGGGTTTGCCATAGCGTCTATATATAGTGCTAAGCTACGCCCTAACAGGCTCGGGCCCAACATACAGAATCAACAGAAAATTAAGGGCCCCGTCCTTTCTGTTTGTAGCGGGTCCGATTCAAGGCATTCAACACTTACTAGCAAGCATACGCTTTGTAGCTTTTATATTAGCAATGTCTTTGCTCATTATAAGCATATCATCTACATATAGGCATAAAATAACTTCCTAATTTGGAGTATCTTTAATGTAAACACATTTATCACATTCATTGATCTTAAATCCATTTGCCAACATGGTTTGATCAAACTTTGCATGCCATTGTTTTGGTGCTTGTTTTAGCCCATAAAGTGACTTAATAAGTTTGCACACTTTCTTTTCTTTACCAGGAACTACAAAACCCTCAGGTTGTTCTATGTAAATTTCCTCTTCAAGCTCTCCATTTAAGAAGGCTGTTTTCACATCCATTTGATGAATTTCAAGACCGTATACTGCAGCTAGTGCAATTAACATCCGAATTGATGTAATCCTAGTCACTGGCGAATATGTGTCAAAATAATCAAGACCTTCTTTTTGTCTAAAACCTTTGACAACAAGTGTTGCTTTATATTTGTCAATAGTTCCATCGTCTTTCATCTTCCTTTTAAAGATCCATTTTGAACCCAACGGTTTGTTCCCTGGAGGAAGATCAACCAACTCCCAAGTATGATTGCTTAAGATTGATTCAATTTCACTATTAACAGCCTCCTTCCAAGAGGTTGAGTCGCTAGACAACATTGCTTCCTTGAATGTTTGAGGCTCACTTTCAAGCAGAAATGTTACAAAATCTGATCCAAATGAAGTAGATGTCTTTTGACGTTTACTGCGTCTTGGACTTTCTTCATTTTGTTCATTCTCTTTTGGTTCTTCTCTGGGTTGTTTAGATCCCCCACTAGATGACTCAAGTCTAGTTTTATACGGATAGATATGTTCAAAAAATTCAGCACTATCTGATTCCATTACCGTATTATCATGAATATCCGGATGTTCTGACTTATGAACCAAAAAACGACATGCCTTACTGTTTGTGGCATATCCAATGAATACACAATCCACAGTCTTAGGTCCTATTTTTACCCTCTTAGGTATAGGAACTTGGACTTTGGCTAGACACCCCCACACTTTGAAATATTTCAAATTGGGTTTTCTACCTTTCCATTTCTCATATGGAATTACATTTGTTTTTGAGTGAGGCACTCTATTAAGTATCTGATTTGCTGTAAGGATAGCTTCCCCCCACAAGTTCTGTGGTAAACCTGAACTTATAAGTAATGCATTCATCATTTCTTTTAAAGTTCGATTTTTTCTTTCTGCAATTCCATTAGACTGAGGAGTGTAGGGAGCAGTAGTTTGATGGATTATTCCATTTTCTAAACATATTTCTGCAAATGAAGATTCATATTCTCCACCTCTATCACTTCTGATCATGTTGATTTTTTTATCTAACTGATTTTCAACTTCAGTTTTATATTGCCTAAATGCATCTATTGCTTCATCCTTACTATATAGCAAATAGACATAACAATATCTAGTGCAATCGTCAATAAAAGTTATGAAATACTTTTTCCCACCACGTGATGGTGTTGACTTCATGTCACAAATATCAGTATGAATCAATTCTAAAGGATTCGAATTCCTTTCAACAGATTTATAAGAATGCTTAGCATACTTAGATTCAACACAAATTTGACATTTTGATTTATTGCACTCAAATTTTGGTAAAATATTTAAGTTAATCAGTTTTCGCAAGGTTTTGTTATTAACGTGTCCCAAACGTTCATGCCATAAACATTTAGACTCAAGCAAGTACGAAGAAGAAAAATCTTTATTCATATCAACTGCAATTACATTGAGTTTGAAAAGGCCATCACTAAGGTAGCCTTTTCCTACATACATATCATTTTTGCTTACTACTACTTTATTAGAAACAAATACACATTTAAATCCATTCTTGGTCAGAACTGGAATTGAAACTAAATTCTTTCTCAATTCTGGAACATATGAGACCCTATTCAAAGTCACCACCTTGCCTGATGTCATCTTTAATAGGACTTTGCCAGTTCCTTCCACCTTTGCAACAGCGGAGTTTGCCATAAACAATTTTTTATCTGTAAGTACTGGAGTATATGATGAAAATAATTCTTTGTTGGCACAAACATGGCATGAGGCACCAGGATCTATCCACCATTCTCTTGGATTTTCAACCAAGTTACATTCTGAAAGCATTGCACAGAGATCATTCATTTCTCCTTTGGATTCAGCCAAGTTTGCTTGATCCTTCTTTTTCTTGTCCTTCTTAGGACCCCGGCATTCATTAGCCCTATGACCATTTTTACCACAATTAAAGCAGTTTCCATTGAATTTCTTCTTAGAAGGATTGCTTTTTGGACCAGATGCTTTCTTTCTTTTCTTTAATTTTGTGGAATCTTCTTCAACAAAATTTACTCCAGATATTGTTGAATTACCACGTGACCTCTTTTCTGCAGCCTTATTATCCTCTTCGATTCTCAACCTTACTATGAGATCTTCAACAGTCATCTCCTTGCGTTTGTGTTTCAAGTAGTTTTTAAAGTCCTTCCACAATGGAGGTAACTTTTCAATAATTGCAGCCACTTGAAAAGCATCATTCACAATTAATCCTTCAGCAAGGAGATCATGGATTATGACCTGCAATTCTTGAACTTGGGTGACGACAGTCTTACTGTCTATCATCTTAAAGTCCAGAAATTTTGCCACAATGAATTTCTTCATTCCGGCATCTTCTGTTTTGTACTTCTTTTCTAAAGCATCCCAGAGTTCTTTTGAGGTTTTTGCATTGCTGTACACATTGTACAAATCATCTTGCAGACCACTCAAAATATAATTTTTTACACAAAAAATCTGAGTGTGTCCATGCTTCTGTTACCAAGAATCGTTCATCAGCCGGAGTTTCATCTGACATAACAGGAACATTCTCATTGATGAACTTCTGCAGACTCAACGTAGTGAGATAGAAGAACATCTTTTGCTGCCATCTCTTAAAGTCAACTCCAGAAAACTTTGCAGGTTTCTCAGCCGGTGCTAAGGCAGCATTTGAACGATTATGTGCAACCGTTGTTGTTGCAGCACTTACTGTTCCAGCATTTGTTTGACTTGAATTAGTCATTTTTTCTGTCACAAATGGCAGATAAATTAAGTATTTAAAATACTAACAGTAAAGAACAAATCTTTACACAAACTGTTTCTGATTTAACGATAAAGTTTTTATGTTCTTTTAATCGTTAATCGAATGAATTTTAAAAATTCAAGCAAAGTAGAAAACCATAAAGGTTTTAATCTCCAGAAACCTCAAATACAGAAACTGTTAAATTTCTTAAGATTGTTATTCTTACAATAACTTGTATTTATGAAGTTAATGAACAGAAACAATATGAAGCAAAAAAAAATTAAAATAGAAGAATTAATCCGAGTCCACATAAACTACTGTGTGTCCTTAAGAAATTTAATCCCCTCACTGTACCCAAGGTTATGGATTAATTTCTCCCAAGATAAAACGGATTAAACCTGTTAAAGAAATAGCATTACCTCAAACTTCTTTAACTTTAACGAACTGAAGAACAGCAACAAGTCACACAGACTCAGTCGATCGACACTTTGATTTTATTTGAGAGAAAAATAAATGCAGAGAAAGAAAAAAATTTCAGTGATTAAAAAATCAAAAATTGACTTCCTTTTATAGCCATTTTCAGCAAGGAACATGTCTGTTCAGTGAAATCTGTTCAGACCCATTTTATCCAGAAAGTTGTGTCTTTTGGAAAAAATAACAACTTTTCGAAAAATTGTGTCGGTTAGGAAAATAACTACTTTTTGGAAAGTAACGACTTTTCGGAAAGAGTAACAACTTTTTGGAATGTTACCGTTACCTGCAAATTTATAAGAAATGACTTTTCATTTGCACTTTGCAAATGACTTTTCATTTTCTCTCCAAAGTAGTTCCCTCACTTTTGATATTTTCTCTTTTCTTTTCCCATTCACACTTGCTAAAACCCAACAAAAACCACCCACCGAGTCATGACTCAGTATTTTAAGTTGTGGCACCCAACTCGTGTACACTATTCCTCTTTCCTTCGTTCGTTCTTCGAAACCTTCTGGTACTTGAATCAATTCATCATCGGATTCTCCTCTTTTAGTTCTTAAAACCCAAAAAAAAGGTAACCCAGAAAGCTCTAATCCTAGCGATAACTCAGTGAGTTCATTTTGACTCAGTTTTGCCTCGCTCCCAAATGCCACATAGATCACTTTCCCTTTGTCTTGCTTATCAAGCCATAATTTTATTTCTCTCCACGCATCAATATCTGTGTTGTCATCTTCATATGATGTCGTCGGAAGTTGGCCCACCGGGATCACCGGTTTTGGGTGAATATCCTCTACTACTTTCAGCCATTCCGGTTCAAATTCTAAACAACTCCTCACAAGTAAAAAATCACAATTTTCAAAAGTCTTATACATACGAGAAATATCATAAAAGTTCTCTTCCTCGCCTTCTTTGCAACCTTCGTAGATCCTCAAAAGTTCAAACTCCTTGAAAGCAACGGCAGTTTCAAACGGAACCCATTTTGGGGAAACTGTCAATTCCTCCAACGTCATCCGAATTTCATAGTTGTTGTTCAATCCCGGTACAGGTCCAGTGAAACCTAGATATGCAGCGACGAATATGCTGAAATAACCCGTCGGAATGTTGAATACTCTTTAACAAATACGACTTTATACTCAGATGAATTCAAACTCAAAAACCCTAATTACTTTACCACAATTATTGTTCGGCGTACAAACTACTTTATTAACCAATTGAGCGATCCTTACATCTCGATATTCCCTAAAGTTAGCCAGAGTTTATGTATGAAAAATTAAGAGCTTTGACATCAAAATTCTTATATTATATTTATTACTTTATCTGATTGAAATTGAGCGTTGTTTTAGAAAGAAAAAAGAATTATCTCAAAATAATTATCGCTATAAAAATTTAAGACAATGATTAATATTATTTCTAACTATATATTTATTATTAATGAACTACTTTTTGATAATGCTTAATTCTAATTTTAAAAAAAGTAAATATGAAAACGTGATAAATAATTCCTTATGTTTATTATTTTTTTCCTAGTGTGCAAATTAAAAAAACCAAAATAATACTCATTTTAAGAGGAGGAAAGTATTACTATATCATACTATTATGCATCCTTTGCACTTTTACAATATATTTTCTTTGTTATAATTCATAAAAGAAAATGACAGAAATACACAATTTGGGGGTTTGAATTGTTTGTTTTAATAATAAAAAAAATAAATTGTGACATGGGGTTTGATATTACTGTTAAAATTTCATTAAATTTAAATTTGTATAGGAAAATATTAAATGAGATTAAACCCTCCCTAAAAGAAAAAAAAATGCATATGTAAGTTAAGACTTTTCTTTATCAAAAATATTGATTCCGTCATATAAAGTCTTGGCGATATACTATATATGTAATGTGAATGGTCAATAGATTATGAGCCTGTTTGGCTCAGCTTAAAAGCTGGTCAAATTGACTTAAAAGCTGGTTTTTGACTTATTTAGTTGTTTGGCAATACTCAAAACAGCTTATTTTAAGTTTAAAAAAAAACTTATTTTAAGCCAAAAGTTAAAAGCTGGAATAGGGGTGCTTTTTTTTTTAGCTTATAAGTTGTTTTAAGTTGACCACATTTTTATCTTTTTGTGCTTAATATTTTTATACAATCTCCAAATTACCCATGTAACCCTAACATTTCTTTCTTCCATTTTTCCCTTTTCACGTTTGACATAACAACTTCAGCACTTTTATCCAAACGCATAACTGCTTATTTTAAAAATAAGTTTCAGCACTTTTAAAAGTGCTTTTTTAAAGCTGCTTTTATTAAGCCCATCCAAACGGGCCCTATATATAGTTTTAAATGGGCTTAAGTCATTCGCAAAACCTTAAAGTTGATCGTATAATTCGTTTAGACACCTTAATTAAACATTATACCTATTGAACACTTTTACTGTTCAAAACATATACCTATTAAATACTTTTCGGTGACATTACATCATGAGAGTATTCAGGTCTAAGAAAGTGCGTGAAGCCAGAAATTTATTTTAGCAGACCAATCAAAAAGGAGATGTCAACATTAGAAAAAATTGAACTTTTTTTAACAGAAAAATGTATAACTTAAACATATAAAAGAGAAATTGAAAAATCTCTGGCATCATCTTTCCCAATTTGTCTTCCCTACTCAATCCAATATTTTCATTAGACAAATTCCTTTGCCACCATCCCTTGACATACCTCTTTCCCGCCTAATTCTTCATTCTTTCTTTCTTTCTAGTATCATGCCGCCATCATCGATATAGTCATAGCTGCTTTTTCAACGCAAAAACTGTTATTCCTACAATAACTTGTATTTATGAAGTTAATGAACAGAAACAGAAATAAGATGAAGCAGAAAAAATTTAAAATACAAGAAATAATCCGAATCCACAGAAACTACTGTGTGTCCTTAAGAAATTTAATCCCCTCACTGTACCCAAGGTTATGGATTAATTTCTCCCAAGATAAAACGGATTAAATCTGTTAAAGAAATAGCGGTACCTCAAACTTCTTTAACTTCAACGAAATGAAGAACAACAACAAGTCACACAGACTCAGTCGATCGACACTTTGATTTTATTTTGAGAGAAAAAATAAATGCAGAGAAAGAAAATTTTCAGTGATTAAAAAAACAAAAATTGACTTCCTTTTATAGCCATTTTCAGCAAGGAACATGTCTGTTCAGTGAAATCTGTTCAGACCCATTTTATCCAGAAAGTTGTGTCTTTTGGAAAAAATAACAACTTTTTTTGAAAAATTGTGTCTGTTAGGAAAATAACTACTTTTTGGAAAGTAACGACTTTTCAGAATGTTACTATTACCCGCAAATTTATAAGAGATAATATTAACAGGATTTATTTGATTTAACAAAAATTGATTAAATAAATTTTGTCCAAAAAATTTATCAATCAATCACATCATTTGCCAAATCCAAATCCAAATCCAAAGAAATGACTTTTCATTTGCACTTTGCAAATGACTTTTCATTTTCCCTCCAAAGTAGTTCCCTCACTTTTGATATTCTCTCTTTTTTTTTTCCATTCACACTTGCTAAAACCCAACAAAAACATCAATTCATTTGTAATAATTAGTCAAAACACAAAAATCAAAAGAATTTACCTGATAAAGATTTTAATTTGAGTTATAGAAGAGAATTTCATCAAAAATAAAAATTAAATTGCGTCAAGAACAATTCTGATGAAACTCTATTTTTTCCGACAAGACTAATATAAATATAAAATATTATTTTCTTTGAAATCGTTAAAGGAGAGGAGGCAAAGTTTGTGTGGGAATCAATGTGAAAATAATTATTGGAGAATGGATGGTTTCAGTCGAAAGCGACTGTGTGTACTAGCAAACAAAAAATTAAAAAACGATGAACGTCGGGATGGGTGGGTGCCTGGGTCTTTGGCAAAGAAGAAATTGGAGAGAAAGGTATTTCCAATTCTTTTTAGGGGATGAAAACAAAATTTTATTTCATTTTATTTTTAATGTATTTTTTTAATTGTTATTATGGATCCAAGGCCACGTGCTTTTTTCTGATTAGCATTAAGCCATGTCATCGCAAGTGGATGATGGTAAAAAAATATTCAATAGGTTTTTTTTTTTTTTTTGCTTATAAAGGTGTTTAATTGAAACAAACATAAGATAAGGTATTCAAGTGAAATATGCGGACAACTTTAAATGGCTACATATGACTTAAGCCTTTTAAATACAATGATATCAACTCAATAAAGACTATAAATAGTTTAGACAATTATTTTCCTATATATTTAAAAAAATAATTAAAACTCAATAAAATAATTGAGGACAAATTAACCATTATTATTATATTATTCAAATAATAAAGCAAAACCAAGTTTTTTTTGCGCTTCTTATGGAATAGTCTTCTTATAATTTTGAAGATAACACAATAAATTATCCACATAATTATCTTGTCTTTCTTTGTCACAAAAAAGACTTTTCATCTGTTTAACTTTTTCTCGATAAATTTCACCCTCTTTTTCAATGAGTACCAAATTTAGTGACTTAGCTACTGAGTCACGAGTGAATGACCCGTCACAATCATCTCTTGGTATTGAATACGCTATCTTTTTCTCCTCCAAGAGCCTAGCATTTATCCCTTGATCAGCAGAGAATGTTAAGAGAACTAATGGCTTCTCATATTGTATTGCCTCGACTACTGAACTCCATCCTGAATGTGTCAAAAATCCACCAACTGAGTCATGACTCAATATCTTGAGTTGTGGTGCCCAACTCGTGCACACTATTCCTCTTCCCTTCATTCGATCTTCGAATCCTTCTGGTAATTGAACCAACTCATCATCCGATTCTCCTCTTTTAGTTCTTAAAACCCAGAGAAATGATAACCCAGAAAGCTCTAATCCAAGTGATAACTCAATGAGCTCATTTTGACTCGATTTTGCCTCACTACCAAATGCAACATAAATCACTTTCCCCTTTTCTCGCTTATCAAGCCATAGTTTTATCTCTATCCACGCATCGATCTTCGTGCTGTCATCTTCGTACGGTGTTGTCGGAAGTTGACCCACCGGCAAAACCGGTTTCCGGTGAATATCTCCGAGAACTTTCAACCATTCTGGTTCTAATTCCGAACAGCTCCTCACAAACAAAAAATCACAATTTTCAACTGATTTATAGTAACGAGTAATATCAGCAATGTTCTCTTCCTCTCCCTTCATGGTAGCTTCGAAGATTCTCAAGACTTCGAAAAGCTTGAAAGCAACTGTAGTTTCAAACGGAACCCATTTTGGGGGAACGGTATATTCCTCCGGCGTTGTACGAATTTCATAATCATTGTTTAATCCCGGTACAGGTCCGGTGAAACCCAGAAACGCAGCGATGTATATGCTGAAATGACCTGACCGAATGTTGAATTTTGAAGCAATTGAAGGAACCCAGTAAGAAGTAAAATCGAATAGTATAAAATCAAGATCTGAATCTTCGAGAAACTTAGCCATGGATTCTTCGAGTCCATCTTGAGCAAGTTTGAGGTATTTGACTTGCTCATAAGTTACATCGGTAGTGGCTTCTGCATTTTCCGGCAAATTTTCCACATAAGGCATTGGAAGTTTGACAAAATTTAAAAACGGGGTAAGATTTGGGGAAAGTTTTGGGAGACGATCTATGTTTCTGGGAGTCGAAATAAAAGAAATTTTATGACCCTTTTGAGCAATTAGCTTCGAAAGCTCTAAATACGGAATCATATGACCAAAAGCTAACCATGGAAATACTCCAATATGCAACATTTTGCTATTTTTCGCCATTTTTGTGTGATCTGTTAGAGGTCTATTAGTATTTGTCATTAATTTAGTGTACTGTATTTTTATCTTGATGGTTGGCTGATTGATTTTTCATAAAGAAGATATTTTCACATGTTTGTCAATCCACTTGCATAATGAGTGACCTTTGTGGTGGACATAATTGATATCCGATAAAATAATCAAGGTGTATATAAATTGATCTGAAATCAAAATTAAGGAAATGTAAATGCAAAAACCCTAGTTTTTCTTCCCATTTCATGCTTTAATCATCTTATAAATTTTGAAGAAAATTTAACAAATTCTCCACATAATTATCTTGTTTTTTCTTGTCACAAAAAAGATCTTTCACCTCTTTAATCTCTTCTCGGTAAATTTCACCTTTTTTTTCAACGAGTACCAAACTTAGTGACTCGATCACCGCGTTAAGAATGAACGATCCATCCCAATCATTTAATTTCTTGGTATTGAATATATCTTATTCTCCTTCGAGAACCAACCATTTATCGCTTGATCAGCCAAAAATATCAACAAAACCAATGGGTTCTCAAATTGTATTGCTTCAACTATTGAACTACATTCCGAATGAGTCAAAATCCATCCACTGAGTCTTGGTAAAATGAAACTCTTCATCGTTATTAAATGACTTATTCAAATAATACTATACAATAAAGTTTAAGTAACAATAAAAAAAATATTCCGTTCGTTTAAAAAAAGAATGACTCTTTTTTGGCAATATGTAATTCAAGTTTCTACCTGACATGTTTAAGACAACGAAATCAAAGTGTATTTTGATACATTTGACGTAAATTTAATTTGAGACCACAAGATTTAAAATCTTCTTTATTTTCTTAATTTCGCATCAAATCATTATTTTCAAAATAAAGAGAATATGATATTTAAATCAACGATAGAATGAATAACAATCATCCAAACAAGATGCTGGGAAGACCAAGGGTTAAAATAGTATTTTGTGTTGCATGGTAGGGGCAGAGAAAGAGAATAGGAAAGACAAGATGGTGGGGGAGGTGATGGCGACAACTAACAACTAACCATGGTTATAGAGAGAGACAACTAACAACTAACCATGGTTATATAGAGAGAGAGAGACAACGAAGAAAGGGTGATTAGTGATAGAGATAGTGAATGAGTTTTCTTAAAATGGTGCTCGATTTATTTAATTTTATTGTCACTAATAATTATTTTTGATGTAGTGAAATAAAAATCAAAGCAATTTTTACGCCTTTACAATACATTTTGTTATAGTACATAAAAAGAAAAATAAAACATCTTTATTCATGAAATCACAATTCTTCAAAAAATGCATGCAAATGTAAATGTTACTTCCTATTTTATACTTTTATCTTTTTATAATTTTGAAGAAACCTTAACAAATTTTCCACATAATCATCTTGTCTTTTCTTGTCACAGCAAAGATTCTTAACCTCTTTGATCTTTTTTCGATAAATTTCACCCTCTTTTTCAAGGAGTACCAAATATAGTGACTCAACCACCGCGTTATGAGTGAATGATCCGTCCCAATCATTTCTCGGTATCAGATATGCTACCTTCTTTTCCTCCAAGAGCCTAGCATTTATTCCTTGATCAGCCAAAAATGTCAACAGAAGCAATGGTTTCTCGAATTGTATTGCTTCAACTATTGAACTCCATCCGGCATGAGTCAAAAAACCACCCACCGAATCATGACTCAGTATTTTAAGTTGTGGCACCCAACTCGTGTACACTATTCCTCTTTCCTTCGTTCGTTCTCCGAAACCTTCTGGTAGTTGAATCAATTCATTATCAGATTCTCCTCTTTTAGTTCTTAAAACCCAAAAAAAAGGTAATCCAGAAAGCTCTAATCCTAGTGATAACTCAGTGAGTTCATTTTGACTCAGTTTTGCCTCGCTCCCAAATGCCACATAGATTACTTTCCCTTTTTCTTGCTTATCAAGCCATAATTTTATTTCTCTCCACGCGTCAATATCTGTGTTGTCATCTTCATATGATGTCGTCGGAAGTTGGCCCACCGGGATCACTGGTTTTGGGTGAATATCCTCTACTACTTTCAGCCATTCCGGTTCAAATTCTAAACAACTTCTCACAAGTAAAAAATCACAATTTTCAAAAGTCTTATACATACGAGAAATATCATAAAAGTTCTCTTCCTCGCCTTCTTTACAACCTTCGTAGATCCTCAAAAGTTCAAACTCCTTGAAAGCAACGGCAGTTTCAAACGGAACCCATTTTGGGGAAACTGTCAATTCCTCCAACGTCATCCGAATTTCATAGTTGTTGTTCAATCCCGGTACAGGTCCAGTGAAACCTAGATATGCAGCGACGAATATGCTGAAATAACCCGTCGGAATGTTGAATTTTGAAGCAATTGAAGGAAGCCAATAAGAGACAAAATCAAATAGTATAAAATCAATATCTGAATCTTCGAGAAACTTAGCAATTGATTCTTGTAGTGCATCATGAGCAAGTTTGAGATGCTTGACTTGCTCATAAGGTAAATCAATGGTGGCTTCTGCATTTTCCGGTAACTTTTCCACGTGGGGCATCGGAAGTTTGACGAAATTGAAAAAGGGAATAAGACTTGGTGGAAGTTTTGGGAGACGATCAATGTTTCTAGGAGTCGAAATGAATGAAATTTTATGACCCTTTTGAGCTATGAGCTTTGATAGCTCTAAATACGGAATCATATGCCCAAAAGCTAGCCATGGAAATACTGCAATATGCAATTTTTTTCCGTTTTCCGCCATTTTTGTACAGAGAGCTCTGTTTCATGGACTATGTAAATTCATGAATCTCAAGATCAGTCCAATTATTAAGATTAGAAAGAATCATTTTTCAACTCCCAATTGTATTTTCTTATTCTTATATTGTCTTATCGAATCAATTAGTATCAATTTTTTTAATATGTAGTTGGTTGTTTTTCCAAGAAAAAGATTATAAAATGTTATCAATCTAATTGCATTTTGAGCGTCTTTTTAGCAAGGTAAAAGGATCTTCGATGTGAAATAGATCATTTATATCTTTCGTTATATTTTGACATAAAAATATTTATAGTTATTCCAAGATATTACAAATATTTTCAAAAGTTAATAGACTAATTTTTTGTGATGTACATAGAGCTCTGTTTCATGGACTATATAAATTCGTGAATCTCAAGATCAGTCCAATTATTAAGATTAGAAAGAATCATTTTTCAACTCCCAATTGTATTTTCTTATTCTTATATTGTTTTATCGAATCAATTAGTATCAATTTTTTTAATATGTAGTTGGTTGTTTTTTCCAATAAAAAGATTCTAAAATGTTATCAATCTAATTGCATTTTAAGTGTCTTTTTAGCAAGGCAAAAGGATCTTTGATGTGAAATAGATCATTTTGATCTTTCGTTATATTTTAAAATAAAAATATTTACAGTTATTCCAAGATATTACAAATATTTTCAAAAGTTAATAGACTAATTTTTTGTGGCATATTTATAGCGAAACAGAAAAAAAAAAATTGGTGTGTTGTAACTTGTAAATGGGTCATGAAAGCACTGAATTGGACTACCCCATCCTGTGAAAATGGTATCTTTTGGATAATAGTTGACTAGTTGCTAATTAAAATACCTCCAATAGCATCACAGACACAAAAATTTATTCGTGAAAATAGCAAAAAGTTTCATATTGCAGTATTTCCATGAGTAGCTTTTGGTCATATGATTCCCTTTTTAGAGTTATCAAAGCTCATAGTTGGTAAGGGTCACAAAATTTCATCCATTTCAACTCCGAAAGCAACCCTGCTTTCAAATGGAACCCATTTTGGGGAAACGATGAATTCCTCTAGCATCTTCCGAATTCCCATAGTCGTTGTTCAATCACGACACAAGTCTGGTGGAACCCAGATACATAACGGGGAATATGCTAAAATAACTCATTGGAATGTTGAATTTTGATGCAACAGAAAGAACACAATAACAGAGTTGAATCTTCGAAAATCTAGCCTTAGTTTTTTTGAGTCCATCTTGAGCAAATCATTGGCGTTCTATGCATTTTTTGGTAACTTTTTGACGTGGGGCAGAGGAATTTTTACACAACTTAAGTAGGAGGCTAGATTTTGGAAAGTTTTGGGAGACGGTAATGTTTTTAGAAATAGAAATGAAGGAAATTGTGTGACCCTTTTGAACTATGAGCTTTGAAAGCTCCAAATACTAGGATCTATACTCGAAATCTCAGAGACACACTTATACTACACTAAGGTCCTATTACCCCTAAACTTATTTTATAAATAATTTTTTACCCCTTTTCTGTCTACGTGTCAATAGCTTGAAAAAAAAGTCAACCAACATGTGACCCACAAGATAGTACCATGTAGGCCGAAAAAGGGTAGATAATTATTAATAAAATAAATTTAGGGGCAATAAGACCTTAGTATAATATAAATGTATCTTTGAGATTTTAAAAATAAATTGTGGAGTACTTGTGCATTATCCCTACTACAATATCCACAATAGCAGATGGAAGTGGATTCATATCATTTTAAAATTTTTTTTTGGTGGGAAGATATTAGGCACCCACGAGTGTGACATATAAATCTATCATGAGTGTCATGATGTTAACACAATCACATTTATCAATTTATACTTGATTCTAGCACGTAAATCTAGAATGCGTACCATTTTTGCTTTATTATGATTTTTTTAGAAATGCGACATATATTTTTAGCAGAAAAGTGTAACCCACACAAAATCTTTTACTTATAAGAGAGGGCCAAGGAGTGCACCACACTCTTTTGGCCAAATTTGATTTATTTATACTTCATAGAACAATTGAAGTGTACATGAATTGATCTGAAATCACAATTAAGGTGTACGAAAAACTAAATGTTTCTTACAATTTCATGCTTTAATCTTTTCATAGTCTTGAAGAAAACTTAACAAATTCTCCACATAATTATTTTGCCTTTTCTTGTCACAGAAAAGATCTTTCATCTCTTTAATCTTTTCTCGATAAATAAAACCCTCTTCTTTAACGAGTACCAAATTCAGTGACTCGGCCACTGAGTCACGAGTGAATGATCCGTCTTGATCATTTCTCGGTATCGAATACGCCATTTTCTTCTCCTCCAAAAGCCTAGCATTTATCCCTTGATCAGCCAAAAATGTTAAGAGAACCAATGACTTTTCAAATTGTATTGCCTCGACTACTGAACTCCATCCTGAATGAGTCAAAAATCCACCCACTGAGTCATGACTCAGTATCTTGAGTTGTGGTGCCCAACTCGTGCACACTATTCCTCTTCCCTTTGTTCGTTCTTCGAAACCTTCTGGTAATTGAATCAATTCATCATCGGACTCCCCTCTTTTAATTCTTAAAACCCAAAAGAATGGCAACCCAGAAAGCTCTAACCCAAGAGATAACTCAGTAAGTTCATTTTGACTCGGTTTTGCCTCGCTCCCAAATGCAACGTAAATAACTTTCCCCTTTTCTTGCTTATCAAGCCATAGCTTTATCTCTCTCCATGCATCGATCTTCGTGCTGTCATCTTCATACGGTGTAGTCGGAAGTTGACCCACCGGAAAAACCGGTTTCCGGTGAATATCTCCGACAACTTTCAACCATTCTGGTTCAAATTCTGAACAGCTCCTCACAAGCAAAAAATCACAGTTTTCAACAGATCTATAGTAACGAACAATATCAGCAATGTTCTCTTCCTCTCCTTTCATGGAAGCTTCGAAGATTCTCGAGACTTCGAAAAGCTTGAAAGCAACTGTGGTTTCAAACGGAACCCATTTGGGGGTAACAGTGTATTCCTCCGGCGTCATTCGAATTTCATAATCATTGTTCAATCCCGGCACAGGTCCGGTGAAACCCAGAAACGCAGCGATGAATATGCTGAAATATCCCGACGGAATGTTGAATTTTGAAGCAATTGAAGGAACCCAATAAGAAGTAAAATCGAATAGTATAAAATCAATATCTGAATCTTCGATAAACTTAGACATCGATTCTTGTAGTGCATCTTGAGCAAGTTTGAGGTACTTGACTTGCTCGTAAGGTAAATCAATGGTGGCTTCAGCATTTTCCGGCAACTTTTCGACGTGGGGCATCGGAAGTTTGACAAAATTTAAAAAAGGGGTGAGATTTGGTGGAAGTTTTGGGAGACGATCAATGTTTCTAGGAGTCGAAATGAATGAAATTTTATGACCCTTTTGAGCTATAAGCTTTGATAGCTCTAAATACGGAATCATATGACCAAAAGCTAGCCATGGAAATACTGCAATATGCAATTTTTTTCCGTTTTCCGCCATTTTTGTACACAGAGTTCTGTTTCATAGACTATATAAATTCATGAATCTCAAGATTAGTCCAATTATTAAGATTTATAATGAATTATTTTTCAACTACCAATTGTCTTGTGGAATCGAATAGTATCAAATTATTTTAATAGTATATACTTTTATATTAGTGGTTGGTTGATTCCACCAAGAAAAATATTTTAAAAATATTTTGAGTGTCTTTTTAGTAAGGCGGGGGGGTCAAAATTATAGATTGAAAATAGATTATTTATGTCATTTATTATATTTTGGAATAAAAATATTACCTCTTTAATTTAAAAAAATATAAAAAAATATTTTCAGAGTTAAACAAGCTAACATATAGGATTAATCCTTTCAACAAATTTTACTAACTCTTGAAGGTATTTATAATTTTTAGAAATAACTATCAGATATCTTTGGTCGCAAATTATAATTGAAGATAGAAATATAAATGGTTCTATCTGTTATAATCAAGGACATATTTATAACAAAACAAAATATACTTTTTTTAGTGTGTTATAACTTGTAAATTAATCGTAGAAGCTTCTATTTTAAAAGAACACATCCATAATGGTCAATAATGAACGCAAGATTTTAAAATGAATTAGTGGTTGGGAAATCCAACCAACCATCAATGGGACCGGTCTAATTTTTATGTAGACCTTATATACGTATTAAAATATTATGTACAAATGTATGTAAATAATGTGTGCGAACCCATTCCAAATAAAGGCGATTGCTATAGTGATAAATAACAAGCGCGAGAGCGAGAGCAGCACAAGTTTATTTGGACGAGGGTTCGAATTTCCTCTGGCAACTATTTAATTTTTTTAGTTGAACTTTTCTAAATTTTTTCATTTTCAATTAAAAATGTGCTTTGTGCCTACCTTTTACCCTCCTTTAATTCAATTTTTCCTATATAAATTTTTCTAGTTTTTTTTTCCAAACTATGAAACAAAAAATTGATAATTAATAATAATAAAAAGCAATGTGTACTCCAAAACAATATCTGACTATTAATTTCAAGATAGATAATTATAAATAACAAAATATAGTATTATACTCTAAAATAACATTTCACTGTTTATTTTTTTAAAACATTCAATAAAATGTTAAATCCAAAATTTAATTTTTTTAAAAGTTTATATATATATATATATATATATGTATATATATATATATATATAAAATTTAAGAATTGTTATATCAGACTAAATAGCAGCACTCACAAACATTGAATCCTGGTTCCGCCTTTCTCTCTCTCTCTCTATATATATATATATGGGGACAAATATTTAAATATAAATAATATATTTTTTTTAATATTTCAAATTTGACCCATTATTATTGATGATAAATAAATTACCCATAAATTAATTATCTAATATTAAATAACTATTTAAAATTATCAAAAGTGACCTTTCGAATCCGAGTTATTACAATGTATTAAGTTATCTTCAAAATTATTAAAAGACAAAATATTAAATGTCAAGAAACTTTAGCTTGAATGCTTTTTTAAACAATTGTCATGTTAGATTTTTATGGGTAGTAATTATCTGTACCAACAATATGGACTTTTAATTCTTATTAGAAGAGTGGTTTAGCATATATGTACCCATTATGCATTATTTATAAGGTAAGAATTTTCTGTATGAATAATAATAATTTGATGAATACAATTTTTTCTTTTTACATCTACAAGTGATGGTACGAACATATTATTTTCAAAATTTATGAGTAAATTTGATATGACATTCAAATTATAATGTAATTTAATTGAATATCTGAATATTTTATGGAGTATTAGTATTTGATATTTTTTACTCAAACATATTAGTCCAAGAAGATAACATGTGCTCTAGAATATTAAAGTATATTGATAGTATAAAATTACTTATAATATTTTTAGTGTATATGAGTTTACTTCACTAAATTTCCATTGTAGGTATGTATTTACTTGAAATCAAGCGTGTTGGTTGTTGCCTTGTATATATTTGATATTCGTGTATTGTTCATTTTAAATTTAGATTCACATATTTATATTTAGAATTACATCATATTGCATATATAATATTGATCTAAAATATCATATACGCGTTATCTTGATTCCGTCGTTCACGAAGACATCAAATCTTTTTTTTTCTTTTTGCAATGCTTTAATCTTCTATTCAATTATTGAGATCTTGAGATTATCTGACAACTTTTATTTTAGTGTGTGGGGGTGAGGATGGGAATGTGGGGGTGTTGTCTCCCAGTGTTTATTATTTTTTCAGGGGGGGTGGGTGGGGTAGGGATCTCAATATTAATTGGAAAATTTTATCCTTTAAATAAGTTAATTAATATATATTGATAGTATATGTAAAAAAAATAAATTAGGTGTGTTATTGATTTAATTCAATTATAAATATAATTTATTATTTAATGATCAATTTATTATTTAAATTATGATATGATCACTCAACTAATTATTTTTATCTCAGAAAATTAATATTTTTTCGCGATATTTGAGACCAGGAATTAGCGGCATGTCCTAATAGGGCCTCTTAATTGAGCTTAGCATCTAATCGGACTAAAATTTCAAATTTTGTGTAGCCACTTTGTTGCTAGTTAATCTAGAGTAACTTTCACATATAGTAAACATAAAAAATATATTTGTATGTTATAATCATAATTTTCATAATTGCGCTCTATAACAACTATGACTATTTTCGCTATACATATATACAAAAGAAGCTAGGCAATTTCGCTATACATATATAAAAAAGAAGCAATTATATAATTAAAAGAAGCAACTGTATAATTCGCTGGCCCCTCTTTAGATTTGTACAATTTTGCTAGCAGACTATTTCTATAAATTTTTGGGAGCCTCTCATTTGTATAATTTGCTGGCTCTTTTTCAGATTTGTATAATTTCACTGGCGGACCAGTTGTATAAATTGTTGGCAGTCTCGCGCTTGTATAAATTGTTGACAATCTCTCAATTCAATTTTATGTATTTGTATATCTGTATAAAATTTGAACTTGTATACAATTGAATCGAAATAAAATGTTTGAACATCAAATATTGCTCTCTCTCGCTCGCACGCTCGCTTTATACAAACATAAATTATACATTTGTATTGTATAATTATAAGTGTATAGGACGAAGATATATCTATTTGAATGTGGATATACAATTTTCTCCCGTTTTATACAAACAGAAACACAATTTATACATTTTTTATTATATAAAGCGAGAGAGGTGAGCGAGAGTTTGAAGGAGAGAGATGACTGACAGACAATTTGCTAAATGGCACAATCAAATCAAATTGTTAATTATAACATTTAATTTGAATTATTAATTTGTCATTATATACAATTTTTCCATTGATCTACATGATTGATTTAAATATCCTTTTTTTTGGGTCATTATTTATAATCCGTCCACTTATAGATGTTGTGTATATATAGATCTTGAAAAATAATTCTTCCGAAAATTCAAATCTACTGTTTTGTTAATATATTGTTCAAACTTTATAAATAATTCTTTACATTGCCTTTTAACATTTACGATAATCTATAAAATTTTAGAATATTGTCTAACGTTTTCTTGGATGCCTTTGGATTATATTTAAAAGGCTCATAAATTGCAATAGAAATAATGAAGTATCTAATCATGTTAATATATTATAATCAAAATAAAAATATCTAATTAATATTAATGAAATAATAAAAAAGTATCATATAGTACATACGTAATTAATTTAATATAAATATCGTATAAAATTTCTCATAAAAGATAGCAAATGGCAGCTATGTTGATAATGTTTTAGTGACAAAAGAATTGATTCGTCAAAGCAATTTAAATAATGGTCCACATGAATATATTCCTTTTTATTGATATAAATAAATTTTCTTTTCATAAATTTAATAAAAATTGGTATTTATTCCTAATTGCAGTGGAGGAATTTTCTTTCACTGAAAAATAAAATAAAATTATAAAAAAGTATAAATTCAAAAGACAGATAAGTGGAATCAATGAAAGTGAATTCACATTTTAGGACCATTTCTCAAATTGTTATGTACTTGTAATAATTACAAAAAAAAAAATGGTGATATTTAAAAATAATATTTTATTTATGATTTTGGACCACAATCATTTTTGTTCATTAATTTTTGATAAATTATTTATGCATATTAAATACTAACTATTGAAGCAGCCCCTACTAACGGAGGCAATGTAGAATAGTCTTAATTCATAAATAAAATATTGAAATTTTCTCTACATAGAGTCCCTTATTTTGTCTTACATTAATATTAAAAAATAATACTCGTTAATTATTGACTTTTTTTATAATCTTCCAAGAAATTAATTAAATTTTCAATATACTTATCATGAAGCTCTTTGTTACTAAATATCGAACTCAATTCCTTTGCTTTCTCTCGAATTAACTTTCCATCATTTTTCACCATTACTAGCTTCACTGAGTTAGCTACCGAGTTGCTCGTATAGGACCCGTCTTCTTCGTTTCTTGGTACTTCGATACCGACCCCTTTATCTTCAATAATTCTAGCGTTCAATCCTTGATCAACCAGAAATGGTAACATAATCAACGAATGACCAAACATTAACCCTTCTATAATCGAACTCCATCCACAATGAGTCAAGAATCCACCAACTGATTCATGACTCAGTATCTTCAGCTGAGGCGCCCAACTCTTCCATACTATGCCTCGATCTTTGGTTCTTTCCTCAAAACCATCGGGTAGCACAATTGGGTCGATACTTCCCAACCCCGATGACTTCCTTAAGACCCAAAAGAACGGTGACCCTGATAACTCCAACCCACGAGCTAGCTCATTGATTTCATTCTGACCAACCGTCACTTCACTTCCTAGAGCTACATAAACCACTGAACCTTTTGGTTTCTCATCTAACCATTCTTTAATCGATATCCAAGATTCATTTTTTTCATGGCTACTACTTTCCACTATAGGTGGCATCAACCCTGTTGGAAGGACGGGCATATGATGCAAATCCTCTAGTAACTTCAACCACTGACCCTCAAACTCATGACAATGACGAATGATAATAGCATCTGCACCTTCAATCGTGACACCATTACGATACATGTCTGAAACTCCAGATACATTCTTTTGACTAGACTCCACCATCCACCGCGCCTCATGGAGGCGATACGTCGCCTTTGTCTCAAATGGGATCCATTTTGGTGGAACCAAAAAATCCTCCAACTTAGGTGGTGAAGTACAATTGTTGGTGTTGATCATGTTCTCAAAGGAACCAAGGAAGGAAAGGAACCAAGCATTGATGATACTATAGAAAATTCTTGATATACCTAATCTTGTTGAAATTGGAGCCAACCAATATTGTGCAAAATCTTGAATAATCCAATCAGGACAATTATTCTCCAAGAAATTTGTCACTTCATTTTCCATACCATCCATTGCTTTTTTTAGATAAGTCATTTCTTCACTTGTTATATCCATAGTGGCCTCAGCATCTTTTGGTAAGCCATCAATTTTAGGAAGTGGAATTTTTACAAAAGTTATGGAATTAGAAAATTCAGAGGGAATTTTCGGGAGACGGTCAATGTTTCTTGGAGTTGAGATAAACGAAATTTTGTGGCCCTTTAGAGCTAGGAATTTTGAAAGTTCAAGAAATGGGATGATATGACCAAAAGCTAGCCATGGAAACATAACTATGTGGAGCTTTTTAGTAGTATTTTCATCTCCATTGGCCATTGGATTTGAGAAATTGTACACAATTTTCTTTTGTTTGTGCTTCTCTATGTTGTTGTTCTCCAGTATTATAAATAATAGCACTATCTTGTTGGTGGAGAATATATTCCTGACAAGATAATACACAAGTGGTGATTGTTTTTAATTAAAATATATTGATAGTAACAAAATTATGTCACGTTCCATTTCAGTTCTTGATTTACTTAATTTTGTTTAGATATCAAATTAATGTTATATTGTTCGTATTTTAAATATTCAATCCTGGACATGTGAGGTTTGTCAGAGTTCAAGTCCATAATTAAATGGAGATGAAAGTAATTCTAAAAAGCTTCACATAGTTATGTTTTCATCCCATTTCTTAAACTTTCAAAATTTCATATCTCGAAAAGCTAAGGTCATAAAAAAAAATTTATTTTAACTCTATATAATATTGATAGTCTTCGGAAAAAAAAAAGGTCCCTTTCAATTTTCCAATCCCATAACATAGGTAAAAATCCCATCTTCCCAAAATTTATGGATTACCCAAAAAGGAAATGCCACAAGAGGACATATAAGAGTGACTCATAGCCAACTCAATATAGCTAAAAATGGTGGGAAATGATGGAAAGAATTGTATTCCATATTTTGGTGGCAAAGTAGTTAGAAAAATGCTAACTTGATAAGAATCTTCATTAATGGAGATATGAGATCGATAAGAGAGAATGAAAATAAGTCTTCATTCATAATGTGTGACTTTATATCCAAGTTATGCATATATAAAAGAATGAATGAGCCGTAACTAAAAAGATTCTTTCTAATTAATTCTAACTAACTTCTACAACTAACTAACTTTGATAAATGGCCAACTAATTACGTAATTCATCACTTCCCCTCAAGCTTAGAATAAGAAAAATATATTTTTCATTCCAAACTTGTGAATAAAAGCTTCATGCTAAGGCTTACATAGTTCTTTTGTGAGTAAGTCTGTTGGCTGATCTTTAGTGTTTATGTAGTGTGTCTGTATGAGCCCTTCCAAAAAAATTTCTCTAACAAAGTGACAGTCTATATCAAAACGTTTAGTTCTCTCATGAAAAATAGGATGAACTGCTATCTGAATTGCAACTTTGCTATCACAAAACAACTTTATAGGCAGACTGATTTCTGTTCCCAACTCCTTGAATAAACCTTTCAGCCAAACTATCTCTGCAACTGTGGTAGCCATACTTCAGAATTCCACTTCTGCAGAGCTTCTAGATACAGTACTTTGCTTCTTAGCCTTTCATGATATCACTGCATTCCCAAGTTTGACTACATATCCAGTCACAGATCTTCTAGACTCCACACAGGCAGCCCAATCTGAATCACATTATGTTGTTTATTCTGACCCTTTACTGCTTGGCATAAACAAACCAAGTCCTCATGTTCCTTTGATATACCTCACTACTCGAATAGCAGCTTTCATGTGCGATAATTTTGGTGAGTGCATATACTGACTCAACACTTGAACTACAAAGGCTATGTCTTGGCTAGTCATAGTCAAATACAACAACCTCCCTATAAGCCTTTGATATTTCCCAAAGTCATCTAACAATTTATCTTTTGTATTACTGACTTTGCTTGTGCATTCATCAAATTCAGTAAAAGTTAACTTGTGATTGAATTCTAGAGGAGTAGAAGCAAGTTTGCATCCGGCTAATCCCAATTCAGATACAAGTCCTAAAGCATATTTCCTCTGATTCATGAGAATACCATCATTAGTTCTAGAAAATTCAATTCCAAGAAAGTATTTTAGCTCACCAAGATCTTTCATCTTGAACCTGTGTTGCAGATCTTTCCTAACCTGTTGTATGAGCTGCAAATTACTACCAGTTACTAAGAGATCATCAACATATACCAGAATAACAAGCAGCTCTTTTTCTACCTTCTTTGTAAACAAAGAATAATCATAATGAGACTGTATAAACCCCATATTAATCAATGCTTGAGTCAGTTTTAGATTTCATTGCCTTGGTGCTTGCTTCAAGCCATACAAGGACTTATGTAACTTGCAAACCATAGACATCTCCCCCTGGGTTGCAAAGCCATCTGGAATCTGCATATACACTTCTTCAAAAAGATTACCCTGAAGAAAGACATTGTGGACATCCATCTGAAATACAAACCAGCCATGAGAAGTAGCTAAGGCTACAACTGACCTCACAAGCTACTGGGGAGAAAGGTCTCAGTGTAATTCATACCTTCTTGCTGACTATAACGTTTGGCTACTAGCCTGGCCTTATATCTTTCAACAGCACCTGAGGCATGATATTTCACTTTAAACACCCATTTGCAACCAATAGGAGTCTTATCATGTGGAAGAGGAACAATAGACCAAGTACAATTATCTTTTAGAGCAGTAATTTCTGTTTGCATGACTTTGACCCAGTGAGGATCTAAACATGTTTCCTTATATGACTTAGGTTCAATAATGGTAGAATAAGCAGCAAGAGAAGCTCTATAGGAAGGAGACAGTCTAGAATAAGAAACATAATGTGAAAGAGGATATAGACAGACATTTTTAGCACTAGGAGTAACATAGTTATCCAACCAAATAAGAGGTTTGGAGAGTCTGGTAGATCTTCTAAGAGGAAGTTGATTCTCAGTAGATACAACCACCTCAGAAGGAGTAGAAAGTGAATGAGATTCAACTGGAGATGATGTAGAAACTGGAATAAAATGTGAAGTATCTGAGGTAAGAACAGACTCAGAGGAAATAGAAGAATCATCACAAAAATGTAGAACAGGAAATAAAGGAGAAGATTGAAGATTTTTAAAAGGAAAGATATCTTCTTTAAACACTGTGTCTCTACTAACAAAAAAAGAATGAGAGCTTAAATCATACAATATATAGCCCTTTTTAGAAGAGGAATAACCTAAATGTACAGTAGGAAGAGCTCTGGAAGAAAATTTATCTAGATGTTTAGGAGTGGTAGCATAACATAATGAACCAAAGACTCTAAGATGTTGAAGAGAAGGAACTTTGCCAAACAATAGTTCAAAAGGAGACCTATTATGCAATATTACATAAGGTAATCTGTTAAGAATATAGACTGCTGTAGAAACACAACAACCCCGGTACTTCAAAGGAATACTTGCTTGAAATCTCAATGCCCTGACCATATCAAGAATAGATCTATGCTTTATCTCAACCACACCATTATATTGAGGAGAATAGACACAAGAACTCTGATGTATAACTCCAAACTCCTTGAATAGACTAGAAACTTGAGAGTTAACAAACTCATCTAACCACTCTTTAATCAATATCGAAGATTCATTTTTTTTCATGGGTACTAGTTTTCACTATAGGTGGCATCAATCCCGTAGGAAGCACGGGTATATGAGCATTGTAGGTGTTGATCATGTTCTCAAAGGAACCAAGGAAGGAAAGGAACCAAGCATTGATGGCTAATACTATAGAAAATTCTTGATATACCTAATCTTGTTGAAATTGGAGCCAACCAATATTATGCAAAATCTTGAATAATCCAATCAGGACAATTATTCTCCAAGAAATTAGTCACATCTTTTTCCATACCATCCATGGCTTTCTTAAGATAAGTCATTTCTTCACTTGTTATAATATCAATAGTGGCCTCAGCATCTTTTGGTAAGCCATCTATTTTAGCAAGTGGAATTTTTACAAAAGTTATGGAATTAGAGAATTCAGAAGGGATTTTTGGGAGACGATCAATATTTTTTAGAGTTGAAATAAACGAAATTTTGTGATCCTTTCGAGCTATGAATTTGAAAAGTTCAAGAAATGGGATAATATGACCAAAAGCTAACCATGGAAACATAACTATGTGAAGCTTTTTAGTGTTATTTTCATCTCCTTTAGCCATAGATTTGGGAAATTTTTGAACCAACACAATTTTCTTCTGTTTGTGCTTCTCTGTGTTGTTGTTTTTAGTACTATTAATACTAGTGTCATCTTATGTTGGCACATGTTAAAATCTACTTATTACCGCTACTTAAAAAAAGTTGACATTTCGAGTGTATTTGATATTAACGAAAACATTTTAGAAAATATTTTTTCAATTTTCTCATGTCTGATTAGGACAAAAATTTTACCGTTTGAACCAACACAATTTTCTTTTGTTTGTGCTTTTCTCTGTTGTTGATTTCTAGTACTATTAATAATAGTGCCATCTTATATTGGCACATGTTAAAATCTACCTATTACCACTGTTTAAAAAAAGTTGACATTTCGGGTGTGTTTGATATGAACGAACATATTTTAGAAAATATTTTTTTAATTTTCTTATGTTTGGTTGGGACAAAAGTTTTGAAAAATATTTTTCAAATTATAAACTTTTTTTGTTGAAATATTTTTCAAAAATATTTTTCAACTTCAATTATTTTCACTCACCCTCACCCCGAGCATTCCAAGCCAGCCCCTACCCCCCCCCCCCAAAAATAAAAATTTAATGTTTATTTAAAGGATATTTTCAATTTAAAATTATATTTTCACCCCATTCCTATCCTCGGCCCCCCACCTCCCACCCCCAAAATGTTTCTATGAAAATATTGGAAGTGAACAATGGAATATTAAACAAAAATAGTTGGAACGAGTTTTCTTTCTATTTAATCAATAATTAGAGATTTCGAGTTTAAGATTTAAAATTGATTTTTTTCAGTAGGATGAGTCTTTAGTCTAGAATAGGTACATATATTCTACAAAAATTTAAATTCTATAGGAATAATTAGAATAACGTAAAACGTGTTATTACTTAGGTGTCCCTACAAATTACATAGATATTTTTCTATTGTTAATTAAATGGATTCTTTAATCATAATTATCATCAATGACTATTATAAGCTAACTATATGATACCACCACCGCTAAAAAAAATTCTAAGATGTCATAAGAGTAAAAAAAAAATTTGTTTACACAATTTTATTATATGATCTCAACACTCTTTACAATATAGTTGTTCATCATAGCAAATCATTAACAAAAAAGAAGCTCATGTTTGGTATTCATCAGTTAAGTTATTGAGTCATAAATCAGTTGGTGAATTCTTAGCTCATTGTGAATTGACAGAGCTCAATTATAGAAGAGCTTAGGTAGTACCAAGAAACGAAAAGGACGGGTCCTATAGGGTGGATCATGAATGTCTTTGTTATAAATTTGAGTCATATTCACCTTTAGAAAATTATGATTTATATAAATATATCACTTTTCTAACGGAGACTGAATACAGACAATGTATAGGTAATAAATGTAACCATTTTCTCAAAGTATAAAAATAAATTTGATCATTATTTTATAAAATCGATTGAACTTTGATATAATAATTAATAATATTGAATTAGTAGGTAAATTTTAGGAAAATATAAATCTATACTTGACTTTGAAGGGGAATAATTATAATTAGAATAATGTAACCTTACCAAGTGTCTCAAACAAATGACACAAATTTCTTCAAATGATTGATTATTTATTATTTTGTAACCGCTACCATTATCTATTTATTTATTTATTTCAACATGCATATCACTAGGGTAATAATATATTTTTGTTAACACAATTTTATAATGTGATCTCAACACTTTATAATATAGTTGTTCATCATAGCAAAACATTGACCAAAAAAAAAAAAGGCAAATTGTCATGGAAACTCAACTTGTCAAATCCATAGCCAATGGAGATGAAAGTAATACTAAAAAGCTTCACATAGTTATGTTTCCATGGCTAGCTTTTGGTCATATTATTCCATTTCTTGAACTTTCCAAATTCATAGCTCGAAAGGGTCATAAAATTTCTTTTATTTCGAGTCCAAGAAACATTGATCGTCTCCCAAAAATCCCTTCTGAATTCTCTAATTCCATAACTTTTGTAAAAATTCCACTTGCTAAAATAGATGGCTTACCAAAAGATGCTGAGGCCACTATTGATATTATAACAAGTGAAGAAATGACTTATCTTAAGAAAGCCATGGATGGTATGGAAAAAGATGTGACTAATTTCTTAGAGAATAGTTGTCCTGATTGGATTATTCAAGACTTTGCACAATATTGGTTAGCTCCAATTTCAACAAGATTAGGTATATCAAGAATTTTCTATAGTATCATCAATGCTTGGTTCCTTTCCTTCCTTGGTTCCTTTGAGAACATGATCAACACCAACAATTGTACTTCACCACCTAAGTTGGAGGATTTTTTGGTTCCACCAAAATGGATCCCATTTGAGACAAAGGCGACGTATCGCCTCCATGAGGCGCGGTGGATGGTGGAGTCTAGTCAAAAAAATGTATCTGGCGTTTCAGACATGTATCGTAATGGTGTCACGATTGAAGGTGCAGATGCTATTATCATTCGTCATTGTCATGAGTTTGAGGGTCAGTGGTTGAAGTTACTAGAGGATTTGCATCATATGCCCGTCCTTCCAACAGGGTTGATGCCACCTATAGTGGAAAGTAGTAGCCATGAAAAAAATGAATCTTGGATATCGATTAAAGATTGGTTAGATGAGAAACCAAAAGGTTCAGTGGTTTATGTAGCTCTAGGAAGTGAAGTGACGGTTGGTCAGAATGAAATCAATGAGCTAGCTCGTGGGTTGGAGTTATCAGGGTCACCGTTCTTTTGGGTCTTAAGGAAGTCATCGGGGTTGGGAAGTATCGACCCAATTGTGCTACCCGATGGTTTTGAGGAAAGAACCAAAGATCGAGGCATAGTATGGAAGAGTTGGGCACCTCAGCTGAAGATACTGAGTCATGAATCAGTTGGTGGATTGTTGACTCATTGTGGATGGAGTTCGATTATAGAAGGGCTTATTTTTGGTCATCCGTTGATTATGTTACCATTTTTGGTTGATCAAGGACTAAACGCTAGAATCCTACAGGACAAAGGGGTTGGTGTGGAAGTACCACGAAACGAAGAGGGCGGGACCTATACGAGTGACTCGGTAGTAAACTCAGTGAAGCTAGTAATGGTGGAAAATGATGGAAAGATAATTCGAGAGAAAGCTAAAGAAATGAGTGCCATATTTGGTAACAAAGAGCTTCACGATAAGTATATAGAAAATCTTATTAATTTCTTGGAAAATCAATTGATAGATTCTTGACTTATTGCGACTCGAGCTCAAGTGACCAAATTTGTGATTTAGACTAGAAAAGTTGTGGGCCCCCTATGGATGAGCTTTGATTAGGTTGAATTGAAACTTTGGCCCTTAAAAGACAAAATTGGACTTGCCCATATATTCCATGAGCTTAAATGCATCAACAAAAGCATTATTATTAGTATTATATACAACCTGGTTATTCCTTTTTTAATTACTTGTTATTTAAATTATATTTGATCATTACCATTCTCTGCGTAGGGAAGAGAGAAGCGCAAAAAAAAAAAAAAAAAAATATTGTGTGCCAAAATATCAATGTGATTAAGAGACCCTACAAATCACATCGATATTTTTCCATCATTAACTAAATGAACTCTTTGATTTTATTCATTAATGATTATTAGTTGATGAGCTTATATAAACATACGATTATATGATTTAACTATCAATTATATTGGAAAGAAGTATCGATGAAAAAAATGAATATTGGGTATCGATCAAAGAATGGTAGATGAGAAACCAAAAGGTTCGGTGGTTTATATAGCGCTAGGAAGTGAAGTGACAGTTGGTTTAAATGAAATAAACGAGTTGGCTTGTGGTTTGGAGTTATCAAGAAAGCATTCTTTTGGATCTTGAGAAAGTCATCGGGATCGAGAAATATTGATCAGATTGTGCTACCAGACGATATCGACAAAAGAACTAAAGGTCAAGGCATAGTATGGAAGAGTTGGGCGCCACAGCTAAAGATACTGAGTCATGATTCAATTGGCGAATTCTTGAGATGTTGTAACTTGAGCTCAACTATATAGTCTATAAGGGTTGATCTCTAGGGACCAAATTTGTGATTTACACTAGAAAAGTTGTGGCCCAATATGGATGGGCTTTGAATGGATTGAATTAAGGGAAATTTTTCAAAATGTCAATATTTTAGCATTTAAGAGGACTCATTAGTAACAACTTCAATATTTAGTAAAAATTTCATTTTAGTTTGTTATGTATGTTTTTATTATTTATTTTTATTTAAAGAATATAATTATTTAATAACAAAAAGGAGAAAATTAAGGGGGAATATTTCAAAAAAAGGCAAGCATCCTTAATTTTCTCATCAGTTATATTTTCAAATAAAATTTTTTTTTTTTCTCCAGAATTTTTACCTTTTTAAAATTATATTCATTCCACAATATGTTCTTATATTTATTATAGTTTTTTATTAGTTTGTATTCATTCCAATAGGTATGCCGAATTTATCTATATAGTCATTTAAGAAATATATTTGTATTTTTATATATTTTTTCCCTATATAGTTATTTTTTTCTTCAAAAATCCTATAAATGTTCTTACCCTCTTTCTTCCCTCATTTTAGCAGCGGATCATACATTATACACTATTTGTTAAGTAATAAATAAATTAAAGGATGAAAAATCACCAGAAATTGGTTGATTAAGATGAATACCTCTAGTAAGCCTCTTGGATTCAGCGTAAATCATAACGGAAATTGAAAAATACAAACAACATTTTTTTAAGATTTAAACAAAAATAAAATTAGAAAAGAAATCTGAAAATAGGATAAAGATTAGAGATACCTTAATCAAAGGGATTCTTGTTGATTCAATTTTGGATTAAAAAAACAACCAAAATATATGGCAAAAAAATATTTGCAACTTGAATGTTGGAGGAAAATCAGAAAAGATAACCATAAGAGAGAGAAAAAATTAAATGGGAGAGAGAATTAACAAATTGAAAATATAAATATGAGAGAGAATAATTTTTTTTAAAAAAAAAGGATATATAGAATTAATTGAAAAAGAGAGATAAAATAGGAAGAAAATCGGAACACATAAATTTTTTAAAATAATGACATTTTTGACATTATGCTAATATTTATAAAGTATGGATATTTTCACTAAATATGTTATTTATTTTGACTAGTTTACTAATTTTTCCTTGAATTAAAACTTTGGCCCTTAAAAGATAAATTAGACTGGCCATATGTATTCCCATGGGCTTAAATGCATCAAAAGCAGCACTGTTTATGTAGGGGAACTTACATAAATCTAACTATTTATGGAGCTAATTATTTAGATATATTTTATCTTGTAATATACGTATATTTTACGAGATTATAATGCCTCTAGATACATGTATTTCAGTTAAATAAGATCAAATTTAGGTGTAATTTATTTTAGATATATTATATCCAAATTGGATCGCACGTATCTGTGATACATGTTCCATGCTCTATGTAGTTGTCAAACACACTGGCTTATATTGCAAGGACAAAGTTGTCATTTGCCTTGTCCATAAAAAAAATACCATATATATCATATGTTTTAGGAAAGATCTTTTTAGTCAGAATTTGGTTTAAATGGTATTTTAGTTATGTTATTTTATATTTTTGAATTTTTTTATCCTTTTAACTTTAATATTTTTTAATTAATAAAGAAAAATCAGTTTAATTTAAAATAAAAAAAATATTATATATTTTTAAAATTTTCTGATTATTTAATATTACTCGTATGTTTATTTTTACGATCATAACAATTAATGAAAAGTGAGAAGTTTAAGTTGCCAAGAACCCCACGTTCTTCACACATAACAAAGGTTTGTCTATTTTCGAAAACATAAATTCATAAAAAGTCAAAAATTTCTACCAAATTTGTGTTCAATATAATCCCATTTGTAAATTGATTCACACTTAAAAAAAAATTGTACTACTTGTTTAATGTAGTTTCTATCTTTTTTATTTTTTAGATAATTGTGGTATTTGAATAAGTTTGTGTCTATCTTCATTAATTTTACGGTATACTTTCTACCTTCTATTTGTATAAATACTGGATAACTCTGTATATTTATCAAGGTTCGGATAAATAAGAAGAAATCACTTAGTGTTTTTGCTTTGATTGATATTTTAATCTGAAATCTGATTATGCTAAACCTACTTACTAACGATAGATCAATACAATTTGTGTCAGCCATTATGAGTTGGAGTTTGGGATTTTAATACAACTTATTTGAATTACTAGATTAAATTATCCATATTTTGTGATAGTTTAGTGAATATGTTAACACAAACAAATAATATTTTTATGCTTAAAAGTTAAAGAAAAAAAATCCCAAAATTATTTTTAAAAAATCCAGCTACTTCACTAAAAAGTCTGCATTATTTTGTTAATTTAACTAGTGCATCATCATAATATATAGATTAGAAATTTCATCTAAAGCACCATATAGATGTGTAAAGAAAGATTACATCACATTTTCAACTAATCTTCAAAAATAAGTATTATATACTAATATTTTACTGATACCTTATTATATTTATTACCATTAATTCTATTTGTGCCAACCCTAACCAACCCAAAAACATAGTTTTTATCATCAGCTTTCATCACATGTTATTTAATTTATTTATTGAAAAAAATATTAGGTTATTTTTATCATATTATGTTACTTTCATGTGGATATACTTTGGTGTCCCACTTTGAAATTGGACTACCAAAATTCAACTAGGAACTTGTGCTATAGTTGAGGATGTCATGCCACTAAAAGTGTTAAAATGTTAAATAATACTGTATAGTTATTACCTAGATATAATCAAACCATTTTAACAAACTAATTTCAATTTCATAATAAGATTATGAATACGGTAATATCAGTACATACGATAGTTAATTATAGTTTCTATACTTTTATTCAGTTAATTAGATAAAAAGATTAATTAAAAAAAATTAAAAAAATCTTACGTATAAAAGAAATTTAGAAAGAGAATTTTTTTCCCTATATTTATGGACAAGATAATATGTTGCTAAGATAGTTATATTATAATAATTTTTAATACTTAATGTATAATGTATTTACTAATTAAATCATGGTTAGAAAGTTACTTTGTAAATTAAATTTTAACTATTTATTTTAATCTATGCCATGTGTCACTAATCCAAATAGGAATTTGAGAAAAATAGAAAAAAAAAAAGAAATGGAGAGCAGTCAGATCCAAACTGATATATGAGGTGGGACCCTTACGGAGGCAAATGTTGGCTTAAGCAGTTGATCAGTCAAAGGGAAAAATAGAGCGAAATCGATTTAAAATTTAAAAATTTATTAGATCTTTAGGAAGATAATGATATGATAATAATTGAAGTTATGATTTAATATTTATGAACATATAACTATTGAATTCTTAGTGCATATATAGAGTTAAGAAAATAAATTTATTGGGTTCTCGTGAGTCTATACTCTTAAATGGGTTAATAGAATTTTTGGTCTTTTTAATTTCTGTTTTTTCATTTGGTATTTGATATTTATGTTTTGGTCTTTTTAATTTTTATTTTTTCATTTGGTATCTGATATTCATATTAGAGTTTGACTAGGTTGAATTTATGTATTATTGGAGAGTTCATATCATGGAGTGTTTAGCTCTTATAAGATTAATTTGGCATTAATATAAATACGGAATATCAAAATTTGAAAAAAAAAATCCTAAAATATGTACTTAAAAGGGAAAAAACTACAAAAATGAACGATAATACTTTTTGAATATTTTTTGTAATACTTTTAAATATTTTTTATTATTAACTCTGGTATACTAATAAATTATATCTTTTATATTTTAAAACTTTTTTTATTTCAAAATAAAGGAGTTAAAAAGACACTTAAAATGAAACAATAAAAGGATATATTAGCATTATAGATTTTTAAGGAAGATATCAAATTAATATACGATATGATAATTATTAAAGTTATAATTTAATATGTATGAACATATAACTATTTAATTTTTAGTGCATATATAGAGTTTAGAAAATAAATTTATTAGGTTTTCGTGAGTCTATACTCTTGAACGGCTTGATAGAACTTTCGGTGTTTCAAAATATTTCATAAATTTGATTTTAGTCTTTTTTAATTTTTATTTTTTCATTTGGTATCTGGTACTCGCATTAGAATTTGATTAAGTTAAATTCATGGCAGAGTTCATATTAAAAAGTGTTTAACTCTTATATGAAATTTTACGGCTTAAAAAAATTAAAACGACAGTTAAAATGAAAAAAATGAGACGGACGAAAAATATATTAGCATTGAAATTAGTTAAGGATCTTATCTAAACTTTTGACTTTGAATTAAGACTTATAAAATATTATTGAGAAGAATTCAGTTAAACGCATTTCTCTAACTGAAGTGACATTGGTGAGGTTGGTGGAGTTGGAATAATATCAACAAATATTAAATAAATTAATTAAGAACAAACATTTATTTATTCATTTTATAAAAAGAATGTAGAGTAGCAAGTTTAGTTCACCAACTAAACGATAAAATCTTAATTTCATTCATTAGTTTTTTTTTTAAAAGATTTAATTATTATTGGGCCTTGAGATTATATTATATTTTATGATTATTGATAATGGTTACGGTACATAACTAATTCATTAACTACAATGCAAAATTACGGTAGATTAATTGCTATTCAACTTTTCAAATTGTTTTATTAAGTTGATAAGTAGGAGCTTTACGGATGGTAATTGAGTAGGTTGAGTTAAAATTTCTAAGTATGAATAAGTAAATATATAAATATTACAAGAAAACTGTGAATTATATACGGATTTTTGTGAAAATTAGTCTGAAAGTTCATAGAAAATTTATTTTTCTGTAAATTTTCATACTGAACCCCAGAAAATTTCGATGTAATTTATATTTTTCTTATAGTGTATGAATTAGCTGAATGGATTTAATATTTATTATATATAGATAAAATAAACTTCCAAAATTTTAATGAGAAGCCAATTCATAGGGGTCTTAATCAACATAAAGAATCAAAAACAAAAGATAGATCATAATTAGCGGGGAAAAAATATAATATTCAACATCAATTTCATAATTCTCAATTTTTTCATGCTGGTATATTACTATAATATTATTAATTAACAAGAATTAAAGCTATTTTGGCAAACATCCTTTTCATATACCAAACAAAAAAAAAATATTTACTCCATTGGTTTTTTTTAAGTAATATATAATTTCAATCATTTTTAATTAAAAAAAGACTAGCTCAAATTAATATTAGTCCTACATCAAAAAAAAAAAATCTTAAAGGAATATTTCTTCTTGGATATTAATGGGAAGTCGAATAAGAATACTAAATAATCAAATTAGTTAAATAATTTTACCATAATGATCAAATTACTTAAATAAATGATACCCCAATTTTTATTTTCACAATTCACTCAACATATCCAATTATTAATTTATTATTATTATTATTATAATATAAAGTTTTTTTTTTCTTTTTGAAGATTTTCCAAGTAAAGGTTCGAATCTAATTTCTAAAGGAAGCAAATTAACAGTAGACAGCTATGCATGCGGGCATTATGCCTCATAATCATTGATTAATATTTAATGCACGTGTTTTAAAGTTCTAATTTTATCAACCAAAAAAAAAAAATCTATCACTTTAAATTAGAAATCCCTCAATTTATTTAATTAGTCACTTGCTTGAGCAAATTCCCTAAAAATTTAAAGCACTACCGTGTGATCTATCCGTCAATAAAATGATTAATGTCACTAAAACTCAATCAAATTTTCAATAAGAAGTCCATCAAAAATAATTTCGACGAGTGTTTTTCTAACTAATTTGTAATAGCAGTCTGAAAATTTTAAAGGTAATAATTCAAATTAAATTGCAATAATGATAAAAAAAAAAGTCACAAAATCTCTTATTTTTATCTACTTAAATTTAAGTGATATAAATATTCGATACTTATATTATGAAAAAATAGCAAATATCCTGAATTCAATAAAATAGTCTAAATGACACAAAGTGATCAACACACCACAAGTTTTTTAAAAAAAAAACACAAATAAGAGAATTTTAACTATTATTCTTAATCATATATAATCTTATCTCTTAAAAAAATAATGAGAATATATACTAGTGGCATATTTTTTATTTATAAATTAATTTTCTTTTGCACAAGGCACTTCTAATTATAGCTTCATTTCCCATCAAATAGGATTTTATTTCAACAAAATCTAGATGATATTTACAATTTGGATTATAATTACTAAATTATACATGTCTTTTTGTTTTCTTTTGACTTAATCCAAACAAAAGGTAGACATAGAAAAATCAAAATCAACCACTTGCTATTTTATAGGAAATGAAATTCAAAAAATTATTATTAGCATATAGTAGATCGATCCCAGCAGGTCAATTGAACAAAATTAAATTAATAAAATAGTCATAACAATTTTGTTTTACAGTGTTTGAGATGGTGATAATTTTTATATATTTAATTAGTTATAAAAAAATTAAGAATATAGTGTTCAAAATAAAATAATAAAAATGAAAGTTGACTTATTTGCATTTGTTTTTCATAAGTCCAAACAAAAGTATGTTCAAAATTAGGGTCTTGATTACCAAATAAGTACGTAGTCAAGAACCTCCTAATTGATTATGTATGTATCATTGAGTCAATTCCTTTAATGATTGATATTAAGATATATACCTAATAGATTTAAGCTATATACATTAATATTATAATATTAAAAAAATTATTGTATAATATTATTTAAGTTCAGATCTTTTTGTCGATTAAATATAATGTATATATATATAATATCAGTAAAAGAATAAAGTTAGAGTTTGATAGAACCTAGTCATTTTAGTTCAACTCTAAGACATTCAATTAATGTATATAAATTTGAAATTGAGTAACTGGCTTAAAATCTCGATCTTTTGCTCCATCTCTGTACAAATGATAAATCAGTTAGCATTTTTGTTAGATTATCAATTAAATGATGTTTATCAAAATATTTATCTGAAATTACCTAATAAGTGATCTGATCAGATAAATATTTTTACCTCGTTAATCAATATGAAAGCAATACCAAAAAAATCTAATTATAATGGTTAAACATGATTAGTAATTAACTATTCCTCCCTTCACTTATGTGATTGGAAATGTAAAAAATGATTTATGCTTAGTAACTTTAAATGAGATCTTAGCTTGGAAGAGATTATTAATTAATTAATAGCTCATAATTTGGTTGGTTTTATGAGTACAACTACCAGAATGAATTGATTATAAATCATCATTCTTTATTAAATTGCTTATAAATTATGCGTCGTAGGAAAAACTAACTTATACGTACAATAGAATTAAAACATATATTAATTCAATTAACAACGAATGTTATTTTTTCAAAAAAAAATATTAATGGCAGCCAAATATTCAAGATTTGAAATGACCGCACAAGCTAATTCGAATACCACGTATTTCATGAATGTTAATTATTTTATCTTCACACTAGTTAAATGCAATGTACAAATTTTTAATATAATTAACCCCTTTTAAAAATTTATGTATAAACAACAGAAGTTTCATGTAATTAACTTAAAAACATATCACATGTAATTTCTCATGATGATGAATGTAGTCTTAATTAATCCTACTTATTAACTAAATGCATTGTATAATAAGATATTCATTGTTCTACAAATTCTACCAAGAAGCTAAAATAGTTTTTTTTTTCTATCTTAATTAATCCCATTCATGAACTAATAATTTGTTCATTTTTTTTCTAAAAGATAAAATTATCTATTTTTTCTTGAGCGAAAAATCTATTAAAAAAACTTTTTTGTGTAATAGGGTATGTGAACACTCATAATTCTTCAAATTACTTTGTACGATTACATTAATTATATTATTTTAGTTGTTTTTGTTTTTTTTACTTGAAAATTAGCATTCTAAAAAAATGAAAACTAAAGGAGACAAGATCTCTTTCATTTTCCAATGATGTTGTCCCAACATACCTATGAAGATCCAAAAATGTTGACTATTTTGGACATGCCTTGAGATTTGTTTTCAAACTTATGAAACCTAATTTCAAAATGATAAGACAATATAAAATTTGTTGATATTATTTGTATAGTTTAATATAAATTATTATACAATATATGTTTTCAAACTAAGTTATCAAGTGTTATTATTATTGGGGGGGGGAGCATAAGCAAAATAATTTATGTATTTAAGTTCAAGTCTAGTAACATTCACTCACACTTTATATATGTATTTAAATATTTAAATAAAATATAAATTAAATTCCAAACTAGTGAATGAAGTTATTAAGTGGAATATTTAATGGTATTCTGAATTTATAAAGCTAGAAATTTGAATCTTTTTCTATTTGTTAAAATAATTATATGTTATTTAACTTGATAATCGTAAAAGATACATAATTGTCGTCTCTATTTATACTAAGTCAATAAATATATGACATAAATTTATAGACTAACTTTTAAATGCATTTTTAAATTATTAAATTACTTAACTAAGTAAAATTACATGGATTGATATAACCACCTAATATGGACGAGTATTATCGTCAATTGATATTTATTTATTAGAAAATAACAATATATATACGGAATGTTTAATCTCTTTAGCTTTCTTCATATATTTATTTTTTATATTTTGATTTTTATTGTAAAAATTCTGATTTAGACCATGATGATATAATACTACTCTAGTATGAAAAAAATTCTTTCTACCTAAAATACCCTCCAAATCCTCTAAAATTTACATAAAAGTTAGTTGGGTTCGTTATTTGATCTTTTGCCCCCGACAATTCACATAGCGTTAGTTGCGCCAAAAATCAAGAATGTCCAGTTTCGACGGCTGAGATCTCATGAAGGAAAAAACAAATCATAAATGTCTAAATCAACGGCTAGGATTCATCAACCAAATAAAATAAAATAATTATATATTTAAGGGTTGGTTTGGTACGAAAGAAAATGTTTTTTTTTAAAAAAAAAATATGTGATTTTCTTACTTATTATCTAGTGTTGATAAGTAAAATAAAAAAGTATATATTATCTCAAAAATATTTTTATATAATATAACAAAACATGGGGTTCGAGAATATTCGGAGATCAAGATGGTCAAGATGTGGGGGTTTTAGATGTTAGATGGGTTAGGACGAGATAATGAATTTTGAATGATACTTCTAAAACTATATTTTCATATTCACGTCAGAGGTAATCATTTTCCTCATATTTATGAAACTTGTATTCTAAATTCTACAACATTTTGATCAAACAAACATAAAGAAAAAATATCCTTGAGTTGAGGATCGATGAGAAAATGTCTCTCTATATTTCAAGACAAAGATTTGATCTGCATATACTTTACACACCTCATATTTCACTGAACAAAAAGTGAAACTTTACAAAAACTTTTTCGTAGACTCAAAAGATATATCATCTGAAAATTCAATGGCCTTTCGTAATTAACAGAATCACAATATTATCAATTTTTCTACTGATAAATTAAATATGTTATTATTACTATTAATTATATTAAAACATAAATAATTTTTTTTTAAAAAAATCTTTCCTACATACCAAACACACCTTATATTATAATATTATAATTCCATTTAGCATATAAATGTAAGTAAACCACACATAATAATATTCCAAGTACTACATAGCCGGTTTTCTCTCTATTGCCTCTCCTTCAACCTCTCTTTTTAAAAAAATTTCTTTCAAAGAAAAAAAGAATCACAACTTCTCTAAAATATACCATTTTTCTCTTCTTCTTTTTTTCTTCTTCTTCTTCTTTCTTATTTGAGGAAGAAGAATTATTATTAATCATGATTGAACCTCAAATGTAAACCTTCATAGAATATATTCTAATTCTTCAAAATTCCTTTTCAATTTCCAAAACCAAAATTCTTGAAATTTTTTTAGAAGAAGCTTCTTAGATTCATTTGTGTTTCACACAACAAAAACATCTCCAAATATACCATGGAAGGTTCTTTCTTTTTTTTCCCCCTTATTTTCTTTTATGAATATTTATAATTAAACCCCTTTTAAAATTTTTGAACATTTTTTTTTTAAGTATAACCAGAGGTGAATTTAGAATTTAAACGTGATTGATTTATGTGATGTCTTTTCATACCTTCTAAATAACATATACAAATTCCCTCCGCCCTTTTACTAAAAATAGAACGAAATGATCTTTTTTTTTTGTATGAAAACATTTTGAGCAAACGAAGAAGCATTTCGATAAAGAAATTTGATTTTAGATATACAATTACGTGACTAATTCAACTCATTTTTTGTACTTATAATTATAAATTCCAAACTTAATATTTATTAAAATTTTAGTATGTTTTTTTTTTTTTTTTTATATATATTTTGTAGGTGAAAGTGTGGTACAATTTCCAAAAAATGGAGGGAAAGAAGAAATAAAAAGCCAAGAAGTAGAAAAGGAACAAGAAGAAGTAGAAATTACAATTTCATCCGGTGAAAAAAATGAGAAAAAAGAAAACAATGAGCAGTTATCGCCAAGGGCAGTATTGGAAATATCCATATCAGGTACATCGGATTCCGATAACAGTAGTATCAGCTCCGGCGAAAGAAGCCGTAGCTTCGGTTCATCTCCGTCTCCCGTCGGCGAAAAATCGTCCGTATCCGACGGATCCGGCAGCGGCGGTGGCGGCGGCGGCGGAGAAGAAACAGGGCAAGGGTTGAGATTTAAGAATTTGTTCGATCAGATGAAGAGAAAATCGATTCGGAGATTATCGGCGATTCCATTATTAGTGGGTTATGAAAATTTATTAGCGAAGAAGAATATAAAGAGGAAATTACTGTCGAGAATTCGTAGTGCTGAAGAAGAAACGATTGATTGCCATGATTTCGTTGTTCCGAAGCCATCATGGAGGAATTTTAGCCTTGACGAACTTGCTCAAGCTACTGATAATTTCTCTCCAGGTAAATTTTATCAATATTCATATTAAAGTTCGATATTTACTTATATTTTGATATTTGATATGCGGATATGTTATTGTTATTGGTATAAGTTTATCTTGTTGGGGTAATAATTTGAATAATGGTGTTGTTTGAGTCATTTTGAGGGTAATTTAACTATTTGAAAGATGTTTGATGTTAATCATTTTTATTTTATTTTATGTGTTTTAGTTTAATTTAAGGCCCGTTTGGATGGGCTTAATATAAGCAGCTTTAAAAAAGTACTTTTAAAAGTGCTGAAACTTATTTTTAAAATAAGCAGTTATGCGTTTAGATAAAAGTACTGAATTTGTTATGTCAAACGTGAAAAGGGAAAAATGGAAGAAAGAAATGTTAGGGTTATATGGGTAATTTGGAGATTGTATAAAAATATTAAGCACAAAAAGATAAAAATGTGGTCAACTTAAAACAGCTTATAAGCTAAAAAAAAAGCACTCCTACCCCAGCTTTTAACTTTTGGCTTAAAATAAGTTTTTTTAACTTAAAATAAGCTGTTTTGAGTATAGCCAAACAGCTAAATAAGTCAAAAACCAGCTTTTAAGTCAGTTTGACCAACTTTTAAACTGAGCCAAACAGGCTCTTAGTGTGAAATTTTAAAAAATTAGAAAGAATTTTGAATTTTAATGTGTTAAAAGTATATGTACAAGATTTTGAATATGTTACGTTTAATATTGAAGTGAAAATACTAAACATAGAAATTGATATATTATATATAATTTTAAATTTTATCGTGGGTAATATTTATGAGAAAAGTGATATACTTTTTTTAAAGGAAATTTTGATATATCTGAAAAAGTTATTTTTACGTAAGGAAGAGATTATGAGCGCGAGAAGTAAAAATAGTCTTTGAAAGAGATATAAGATAAAGCTAATGTATAATAGATTGATTTGAATTTATTTCTTTAATCTTATATATATAATAAAAGTTTATTCATCAAATTGTCCATTTTAAATCGATAAAAATATAAGTGAGACACGTAAAAATTGAAGTAAAAGAAGTAAGTATTTTTTCAATAGGTTTTTTCTAGTTCATTGATAGGTAGATCACACTATAATTTTTTATTAATATAGTACTTTTTATGGGTGGTTTTCAAAATTATTTTTGCTCAAAGGTATAGGTGCCTTTCTTTGTAAAATTGCTATGTTCCCCATTTGTTCTTGGGAGACTAAAACATATGGGAGCAATAAAATGTAGACCTTTTTGTTACTTTTGATGAAAAAAGAAAGAAAATTAGTACATTGTTTTATTGCTAAAATTTTGTCTTATTTATTGAAACAATAAATTTGCACATTTATTGTAGTTAAATTTTTTCATACACTCTTTCTTGTTTAAGAAATATAGACAAATTTTCATTTGAAATTTGAAAGAGAATAAAGTATATTTTGAGAAAGAGAGTTTAGTCGAACGTTTATGAGAAACAATTTTTCTACTTTATAAGACAGAAAATAATATAGATATATCTTATTATCTCCTGACTCAATTTATAAAATTGTATTGTGCAAAGGTAAATGCAAGAAACTTTAAATTAAGTCAAATGAAATTCATGTGCAAGAAATTTAAATTTTAATTATTGTGGGGTTACTAAAAATACAAAAAGTTCATTGCTTATTAAAACATGGGACAGTTGGATTAGGGTTATGACCATTAATTTCTTGACATAGACATTAGACAATACTTTATTACTACTCCACCCAAAATTTTGAATTCATTAAAATCCTTATCCTTCTAATAAACCATAGAATTTCCAATTATAATTGCATGTAGTATATACATAGTATTTAGTAACTCATTATTATTAATAAAAAAAAATGAATTTACCTTGCAAGTTAAGGAGAAACACAATTAACCGTTTAGTACATTAAAAAGAAAATTTTACATTATCTAGGCTTATTTGTTGTTATCCTTAAATCGAGACTCAAGGTCTAATCAAAAATAATTTTTTTATTTTTAAGATAGAGATTTAAATCTGTATATATTTTATCGTTCTCAGACACCACTTTACGAGGACTATTGATTATGTTGTTATTAACAATTTATTTATCACATCCCATAATTTATATGTATTGTTCATTTATGTCCCATCAAATTCACAAACAGGTGAACCATGTGAAGTTGTGCCTAATTTTATATCGTACTACATTTTCCTATTGAAGGGTTCACTTAACATGTCATGTTTTACCTCTTCTCGAAACGTTATCAACTTAAAAGTCTGTCAGTTTTTTCTTTTCAAATCCAATTTCATCGTCCCACTTTCGGTCATAGGTATCACATGCAAGAACTCACCATGAGTCCTTTATCTTTACCCGTCTTCATCATCTTACTCTCTATTTTCTCAAGTTTACAATTTTATTAATGCATAATGTTTTGTGTATCGAACTGACTTTTTAAGCTGAAGCCTAAGAGCCCGTTTGGATGGGCTTAATAAAAGCAACTTTAAAAAAGTACTTTTGAAAGTGCTGAAACTTATTTTTAAAATAAGCAGTTATGCGTTTGGATAAAAGTACTGAAGTTGTTATGCCAAACGTGAAAAGGGAAAAATAGAAGAAAGAAATGTTAGGGTTATATGGATAATTTGGATATTGTATAAAAATATTAAGGAAAAAAACATAAAAATATGATCAACTTAAAATAGCTTGACTCTAAAGAGGCATGGGACATATGCAGAGTACTTTTTAGTGCATATTAAGGCCGCATGCTATTGTCTTTGTTATATAATAAAGTTCACATTTAAGTATTAGTTTTAAAATGTTGGGTTCTTGGGGAATTCAACTACCCCACATTTCTCATTCACTAGTCAAAGAAGCTTAATACTTGATCTTGAGACTTTTCTTTGGCCCAAGGCAGAAAAAGTAAACATGGACTGCTCAACATTTTTATTACAAAAGTGAAATTGACAGTGACTTGTGGGAACCACCAGCAAAGGTCGTGATGAGGTGATAAGAAAGGTCTTAAGTTCGAGCCCTAAATATATAGTTCAATAAGATATGTTTCAACAATAATAACATATTTAGTATAATTTCGTAAAATGGATTTGGAGAGCATAGAGCATATGGAGATTTTATCTCTACTTTGTAAGGTTAAAGATATTGTTTCTAATAGACATTTGACTCGAGGAGTGAAGAGATAAAGACAAATAATACTTAGTAATCTCTTTTGATAAGGTGAGTTTCAACAACAATAATATATTTAGTATAATCTCATGAGATGAGATTTGAGAAGCGTAGAGTGTACGAAGATTTTACTACCTTACGAGAGTAGGATTAGTGTTAATTCTGATAGATTTTCGATTCAAGAATTGAAGAAATAAGGAATTTTTATTACCTAGAATAAAAAATTTAATCTCAAATTTAAATTACTCGAACCTCGTAGACATTAGGTGGGAAAACCCAAAAAGGACTAGTGGGGACCTGCTTATTTACACCATTTGACTACTAGCTTCACTTACCAACCCAAAAATATATATACATAAAAAATCCTTTTTATATTTTGAAACACCCCTTGTTATACTTCTACACAAATATATAAGATCTTTAAAATGTAATATTGGTGGAAATTAGTAATCTTTCTAAAAAAATGTGTATATGAATTCTTGAACCATACCTAAGAGAGAGTGACAAGTGACAACCAACCATGAATCCAATTATTTGTCTATGGGCCTTGGTGTTTCAAGTTGTCCCATCAGAACTGAAATTTCTGGTTTAAGTAAGGCCTAGTTGATGTAGCTGGAGCAGCTGCAGGTGTACTCATCTTGCACATGCCAGCAGCTTATTGCCTATCTTTTTTTTTTTTTTTTGGATAAAAGGTAGTATTGGAAACAGCTTTCGTGCACAATAACTATCACGTCAAGTCACCACACACAAATATCGGTTAAATCTACTCACCAAGGCTTAAATAAATGGGAAAAATAAGTTTACTTGGTATTTTGAAGGCCTGAAAGGTAGAAGGGCGGGCCAATTATCTATTAAGTTTCGAGTCACACACCCTAGCTCTACAAAATTTCTCATTTTATAAAATATATCCTAGCTTTTTCTATGTTTATTGGAATTTGAACTTCTATGACTTTCACCACTTTCATTGACCATTCGTCTGAGCCCCCCACAAGGCCATTATGATTGACTCAAGAAGAATAGAGCAAAAGAACCATCCAACTGTCTAAGAATCAAGGGTGGATCTAGACTGTCGTCTATGAGTTCACGTGGACTTTGTAGTTTTTGTATGTGAACCTAGTTACTATTGGATATAAAATTGAGATTGTTATAACCGTTCATAAAATTTAAATTTTGAATTAGCCTTCGTCAAGAATCCCACAGTTCTTCATAAGACATGTTACTTTCAAGCTAATTTACTATTAAACTAAACTCTTATAATTATAGATTGCATAATCTTCAAGTAACTTCAAGCAAAAGGTGCCAACATAAACTTCCTTTGTAGGTAATTTATGCTAGTACTCTACTAATATTATGTGTTGAAAATGTGAGTAGATAACTTAATCGGCAAAGGAGGACATGCCGAAGTGTACAAAGGTCATTTACAAGATGGTCAAGTTGTTGCTGTCAAGAAAATTACAAAGAAAGAAAAGAATGACGAGGATAGAGTTGGAGACTTCTTGTCTGAGCTAGGAATCATTGCTCATATCAACAACACTAATGCTGCTAAGTTAATTGGTTTTAGTGTTGATGGTGGTTTGCACCTTGTTCTTCAGTACTTGCACCATGGCAGCCTCGCTTCCGTACTACACGGTGCTGTATTTCTCTCTCACTTAATCTTGATTTTCTAGTGTAATGCTTTATTACTTGGACATGTATTAGGGGGTTGGTTAAGTCCTACAATGAGCATACCACTCGTGTTAATTTACCTTCGTTGAGTTTGGAATCCTGAACAGACTGTTAGTAATAAGTTGGAGCAAATGATGTAGTCTTCATGCTCCTTATGCCTTTGTTAGTATTCATGTCTCGGTGGTCACTGACTGACGACAACGTGTTTAAATACAATGATAATGCAAAGTAGAATATGAAATGTAATGTGATGAATTGGGATTTTGATGTAGTTTTTACTGATAAAAGGAGAACTCAGCATTTCAGGTAGAGAAGAGTGTCTTGAATGGAAAATAAGATATAAAGTGGCGGTTGGCGTAGCTGAAGGATTACGTTATCTTCACTGTGATTGCCAAAGGCGCATAATCCATAGAGATATTACAGCCTCAAACATTCTTCTAACCGAAGATTATGAACCTCAGGTTTGAAAAATCAATCTTGTTTAGCTTTCGAAACTTCACTTTCAATGAATAATTTCATGTCAGTTACTTGAGGGTTTCAAACTTTTTTTCTTTTGTTGTTTGTGTTGCTGCAGATATCTGATTTTGGACTAGCAAAGTGGCTGCCAGAAAAATGGGTTCATCATATAGTTTCTCCTATTGAAGGCACTTTCGGGTATGTAAAGTTTAGTTCGATTGCCTTTTTAGATGTGTTAGTTCGTTAAAAAATGGCAAAAATGGTTCTCAGATATATGGCACCAGAGTATTTTATGCACGGGATTGTTCATGAGAAGACCGATGTATTTGCCTTTGGTGTTCTGCTATTGGAGCTTATAACTGGTCGTCGTGCTGTTGATTCATCAAGACAGAGTCTAGTAATGTCGGTATGGCCTCACTGAACTCATTACTCTCGACTTGAACAATGTACACATGCAAAACGAATTTAAAATGTATACGTAAGATAAGATTACCCTCATTCTGAATCCTGGACGTGCTTTTGGTTTGGCTGTCGTGTTTTCCCTTTTGTTCTGCATGTCTCTGTATGAAACATTCATATCTGCTGCCATATTTGCATAGGCAAAACCACTGCTGGAACAGAACAATGTCAAGGAATTAGCGGACCCTCGTCTAGGAGATGCTTATGATGTTGTTGAGATGAAACGAGCTATGTTTACAGCTTCTACATGCATTCATCACTTGCCAAACATGCGTCCCAACATGATACGGGTATGTCCTTATCTTCGCGAATCATTTCTATACTGACATTACGAGCATTTCTATTTTCCAAAGATGGATACGACAACTTGAAAACTTATATTGGGAAAGACTTAGCAGGGTAGGGCAAGGCAAGTCTAAAATAGCAACATATGATAAACACAACAGGGTAGACCTAGTCAAAAATTTTACATGGTTAAGACTTGCCTTACCCCGCCCTATTTACAACCCTAGTTGTTAAAGTACAAAGACATTTCAAATGAAATTTATTGATTACATGAAGACTTGAACACCTTGCAATACTTGGTCATAGAGCTAGTGATCTAGATAACTTGTCCTTTCGCGAAAACTAGGATTTCAAACAAAACCTAACTTGAATTTGACTTCAAATTTGATACACAATGATATTGAATAGTACAAAATGATCATTTTGCCTGAGTGTATGTAAAATTGTTGGAGAATGCAGGCTGTTCAGCTATTGAAAGGCGAGAACTTACCAATAGACATGAAGCAGAAATCGACAGGAGGAAGAGCATTGATGCTAGATGCTTGTGATTTAGAAGATTACAGTAGCACAACTTATCTCAAGGATCTCAATCGTCATATGCAGCTCGTTATGGAGTAATGTTTTGATCTTGATATCATCGAGTCTCATCTCATATCATCAATCAATCGATATTCTGCCATCTGCTGCTCTTAGTTATTCCTCTACTTGTTCTTCTTTTTGTACATATATCTTGTAAAATCAAGAGTTCAATCCAGTATTATTATTCCACTAGCTTCTTTTTTCGGGTTGAAAGTTTTCGAGATGCTGTACATCTTAACTCTGAGAAGCAGTATCAAAAACATCTGAGTTTGTCTTGCACTGTCTCAATATTTGGATGTGAAAATGTTGCAGCACAAAATTGATACAGTAAAAAGCAAGTGATTGTACTTTATTAAATCATTTATAACATATGGTAAAATGATTAAAACAGTTCATTTCAGACTCTCCACACTTAATAAGACATCTCGAGTTTGAGTCTTCATCGAGCATTTTTCATTTTATTCCTCCAATTTTAACTAAAAAGTTCTCCTTTTTGCATCACTCACCAAAACAACGATCTCATTATAGCCTATTCTAGCAAAACCATTGTTCCTTGAAGGTGTATTCTCAATATCCCTATATCTAAATGTGTGACAATAGAGGCTAATTTGGTAATACGCCAAATTAACCACTTTCTGACGGCTTCTGATTCTCTCACTTGCATTTTCTGTTTCACAAATAATGACCTGACACGGAGTTTCACAGTATAAAGTAACGTTTGAATGTTGTGATCTTAAATTAAAATTAGGTTGAATATATAAAATTGTCGAAATTAAAATGTTATTGAAAAAAGATATTCTATTTTAAACAGACTAAAAAAAAATCACTTTTTTTTTTAAAAAAAAAGGAGTATTAATGAGTTTACACAATATGAATTCGAATTACCCGAGCCCAATGGGCCTATAATTGTCTATGGGTCTGCAAAAAAATTATTCAAACCCACCCTCATCAAAAATCGAAATAGAATACAGTCCTCCATTAAAACACAAGAATTAGTGAAGCTCAAAGCTAAGTCCCTGTTTGGCTGTCACACCCAAAAAAAATGGAAACAGACATACTGATTCAGCTAGTTATCCTTCTTTTCACTCTCGGAATTTTCTACACCATTTATAATTTCCCCAAACAAGCCTTAACCCGACTCCGATCAAAAACCCGATCCACAAACCAAGCCAATTCCCATTTCATCAAAGGCGCTCAATTCCTCTCCCGTGCAAAATCAAATCGGAGCAAAAAAAGCATCTCCTTCAACCTCGCTAAACTCGCCGCCGGCGAAGCTGATAAAGCTTTATCGATCGATCCTAAAGATCCAGCAGCTCATATTCTCAAAGCTTTATCACTCGATCTAATCGGACACAAACTCTCCGCTTTAAGATCGTTGGATTCCGCCTTATCTCCGCCAGCGGTGAAGTTGTTGTCCGGCGGCGAAAGAGCGGATGCGCTGCTGAAACGGGCGGAGTTACTGGTGGCGTTGAACCGGAAGAGACGGGTTGATTCGGCTTTAATGGATCTATTAGAAGCTGTAAAATTGAATTGTTCGGATCGGGCTAAGGCCTTTTGTTTGTTGGGCCAATGTTATGAGATTAAGGGCTTGAAAATTGAGGCCCATAATGCTTTTGAAGAGGCTTTAAAGGTTGAGCCTGATTTGGTTTCGGCTCGTGAGGGATTGGGCCGATTAAGATAGTTAATCGGCCCAATCCCTCATCTCGTATATTATCTTTTTTTTAAAAATGTATACTTTTATATTATGTGTACTTTCAATTGTCTAACAATAACAATATATTGATATTTCATAAATGAGGTCTGCGAAGAATAGTGTATATACAAATATTATCTCTACTTAACGAGGTCATTGCTACAAAAAACTATTTTGATATTGTAGTAATAACAACGACTACATGTTAATAGTAATTAGAAATTAAAACTAAACATATAAACATGTCGTTATCGTCAACAAAGCCTATTTTTTCTCTAATTGTGCTCTATTTTTTGCTTAGGTCTCCAAAGATTATAAGAGACTATATGTCTTTTAAGACAATTTATTCATTATATGTAGTTTTAGGTGTATATCGCCCTATTTTAACACCCTTCAATTCACCATGATTTCATATTTATGGACCAATCCATTTGAAAGTCAATGCATAACATGAAAAAACTATCTCAAACGACCTTTGTTCATTTTATCATCGATATGTGCACTTGCACTTTCTGTCCAATACTTTTGATAAACCATTTTGTGGTTTCTTTTGAAACTTTTCCAAATAATTTTGTTTTTCTTTTTAAATTTAGACTTAGAAAATATTTCTTTTTAAATTTTTTAATATTTTTCTGAGTTTCTTAAAAATAGATTATAAAAAAAAAGGTCGCCTTAGGAAAGAACCAAAGGAAAGTTCAGCTTTCATTTCCTAAACTGTTAAAAAACAAAAGTGGCTCAATGTCTTTAAAGATGAGGCATATGACTTATGGCCTTGATATCAAAGAGCCTAAGTTTTTAGTAATGATGAAATTATTTTAACCAAAAAAATAAATAATATTTTAATTTTTTTCGAATCATTAAAGAATATTTCCTTTTGTGGATCAATTTTAAAATTTAACTTCCACATGATATATTTAAAATTACAAAACTAAAAAATATTTTGATGTATATATATCTTTAATTTAACATTATAAAAATAAAACTTTTCTTATGACAGGGGTGGACCAAGGTTGTGTCTAGGGATTCACCCGAACTCCCAAGAAATTACACTATATATAGGGTCAAGTTCTGATTTTACATATACATACATTAAAATGAATCCCTTGAAACAAGTGAGAAGTTTTGATTGAATTGTTAAGGTGTTGAGCAATTTGAATTCCATGTTCAACATGCATAAGTTTTTATATTCTTCTTAAATTTATCTATCATTTTATTTCTATATATTCTTAGTTATATTTACATTTTACTATTTTTTTCAAATATATTTTAGAGAGATAGAAATTAAACTTGTTTGATTGAACTAGAAGAAATTGACAATGGCTTTTATTTATATTTACACGTTTTTAGAGATTCATGATAATTTTCCTAGTAATATGTATTTGAATGGATACAAATCTTTAAAAAATTAAAATGTAAAATAAAGTAAAACATTACAAAATAAAAGTATAAAAAGTATAAGAAAATTTAAGAATGTTTAATGGAGCGAGGTAAAAGTCCGAAGAAATGTTTATTACGGTATAATAAGGTTATATAAATTTAGCAGTCTTAAGGTAAATATGTTTCTTTTCTGTCTCACTTACTTTTTCATCCGTTTTCATGTGTTTTAGGAATTATCTTATGTCATAACAATTGATCCATTGATTTTTTTTTATCAACGTAGCTTTGTTTTTAATATTTTTGATTAGTTTGGTGTTAACTTTTATCAATTAATGAGATATCTTATGTCGAAGTTACTATGCTCACCGTGCATTTACATTTCATTTATCATCGTATGAATTTATTGGATTTTAGCGACGCAAACCCTCGCACGAAAGATACATAGGGGAAAAGCTCATTTGAAAAATTGGACAAAACTTTCTTGATCAATAGGTAACAAATATTGTCTCTATATGTGATTTTTTTTTTTCAATATTATATTGTGTTTGTTTCATAACCATAGTGAGAAATGGGCTAAAAGTATGGTTTCAAACTGACAAAACATCAAAACCTTATATGATGTAACTAGTATATCTTGTAAAAAAAAAGGTCATCAACTATTCTATGTTTGATTGAGTTGATAACATCCATCATTTCCATGCTGAAAATTTCAAAATCCAATCTCAATTACATCTCAACTTGCTACTTAATATACATAGACATGACAAAATCACCCCATGAAATCATAACTCGACCAATCCGTCTAAATTTGAATTGAGTACTGACTCATTCATTTATTAGCTCAGTTCATTGTATCAATCTATTATAACCGTTAGAGTTTGAGTTGATATTTCGCTCAAAATGAATCATGAAAAATCTTATTAAAGTATTATCGCTATAACAAAAATAATTTTTAGCGATAATAAGTATTGACATTAATAAAAACTGTTAAAGTCTTTATCGGCACTAGTTAAATGTCATTAGAATCAATGTCGCTAAAGGTTTAATTGCCACTAAAAATACATATTTAACAGCAATTAAGAATTAATTATCGCTAATGATTACTTTTTACATAGCGTATACTTTGTCTTTTGTTGACTATTTCCCAAATCACTTCCACCTTTTGGTTATGGTAAGGTGTATTGCAGTCTGTTATGAAATGATTTTGAAAAAAGAAAAAAAGCAATGAAATGACCTCCTTTAAAACTAAAATAAAATTTTAAAAAATAGATATTTGGATAAATTTATGAAATACTTTCAGTTACATAATATTTCAAGTTGATGTTATTTGACTACGCTTTATTTAGTGTTCATTCACTAACTTCTACTTTGATTATGTAAATGACATAAAATATATTGTAATCTTGTTACACTAGTAGATGATAAAAGACATGACATACGTAGCTTATCAGAGTCATGATTCTAGATAAAAAGTTATGATAATCGAGCATTTGAATAGAAGGTTAGTAGATAATCGAATGTTGTCTGATTTCATTTTCCTCCGTTACTACATTACTTTCTTATCATCTCACTCTTCGATTCTTGTATGACATGTTTCTTGATTTGAATCGAGACTCTACTGTAGATATCCTCTCAATCTTTCTCTACTTACACAATATAAAAATAGAACCGCATACACACCGAAGGTTAATTTAAAAACCTTCACCAAAAAAGTATAAAATTGCATATAAACGAAACATCTACTGAAAACAATATTTCTATCTTCAAGACGAAACATCTACCGAAAACAATATTTTTATCTTCAAGACATGGGTAAGATTGCATACAAAGTCCCAAAAATCTATCTTAGCATGACAAGGGTAATACTGCATACACGTTTCAAAAATCTACATCAATACGACAAGGGTAAGATCACATACACATCCCAAAAATCTACCTAAAACATCACAAGGGTAAGATTACATACACGTCCCAGGTAAGAATGGGACGTAAGCCAATCTTCAAACATTTACGTACACACTACCCTCCCAGACTTCACTTCAATCTTGAACTAGATATTTAATTGGTACATCATTGAATGACAAAACAAATGAAGAAAGAAGCAAATTGCAAAATGTAAAGCGCTTTATATCATTTTCATTTTTTTTTTCTATGTCAATTTGACTTGCAAAACATCGATATGGTCCTTGGGAGCAACTCAAGAAAGATTATGGAACCTGGAGAAAAAGAAAAGCAAAATTTTTCCACAATGAGTGCTCCCAAAGTACCCTGTTCAGCATTGCATCTACTACTTAAAATAGTCTTAGACTTGAAGACACTTTACAACATTCAACCTGTCGATACCGGATACCGGCTAAACGCTACACTATAACGCTATCACGGGTCAGAGAGAAAAGGTCAGTACGAAAAACAATAGACGATCTAACACATAAGCAAGAGTCGAGTTTCGCTAATCAGTAAGAACTAGCTAGCCTAGCTATTGTATCATCATAAGGTTGGTCAATAGGATTGATGAGGCCAGATGAAGAGGTCAGCAGCCGAGGGCAGCAGCGGCATTGCAGCTGCCATGGTGGTTGTAGCGTTGGAAGCATCGGGGACACTTGCATTGCCGGGGTGGAGGTACTGGAAGAAGTTGTGGTGATAGAAAGCAGGGGCGGTGTTATCAAATGGCACTCCACACGGGATAGCAGAGACGGGTGGCATTGCCCCGAAATTGATGTTGTTGCTACTGTTGCATTGAGTCATCTGCTGCTGCTGGTTGTTGTTATTGCTCGATGATGATTTCTGCTCGGATTCAAGGGAGAGCTTCAAACGCTTAGCGGTTCCACCAACTGGAAGGGAGCTTTTCATGATGGCCTCGACATCATAACGATTCATCTCGAAGTTGGTCACAGCATTCACTCCCCTGAACTTTATGGCTGCTATGTCATACGCTTCCGCAGCTTCCTCCTCAGTAGCTGTTGACAATATAATACAGATTTCGATTAACACTTTTAAAACTTCATTTATAGTTCTAACTCCAATTTGAATAATAAGAACAATAATTTACCAAATGTTCCAAGGTAAAGATCCTTGTTTCCAGCAACTCGGCCAATTCTCGCTTGCCAACGGCCTTGTTGATGATGCCTGCAACGTTTTCATCAAGCGTCAAGTCACCGCCACAACAAGAAAAGAATTATCCGTCTCTTGTAAGACATTTTTTTTAATCTCAACACGTCCAACTTTTAAGGGTTCTGATCAAACCCCATTGCACTTCTTAAAAAACACCGTGTTGAAAATCGCCATTCAACCGGACTCGTTAAATGTGATCTTTTACATAATTTGGCATAGTATTACTAAGATCGGTATATGACACTGACAATAATTTAAGAAGGTATACCATCTATTTCATATTTACTTGGTCTAGGCACAATCCTTAATTAAAAAAAGAAATCTTGTGCATTTTACTAAACTAGCCTTATATGTGCCAAGTAAAATGAAACAAAGGGAGTAACAACTTGCAAAAAAATTGATACCTTGTCACACCCCGGTAGATCGAAGCTCCTCGAGAGAAACCACTACTTTTCCTGTAAATATTTGAACGACACAATCCGATAAGAATAATTGATACACAAAAAAAGACGAAAAACAATTACCACAAGAAATTATAGAATAAATCAAGGCAAAACCTTCTTAGAGAGGCAATAAATTCTTGCTTAGTCATGTGTTTCATTTCCTCCAATTCTTTAGTATAATTGGTAACCTGAAAAAATAAAATCTAACAAAGTTTAGACACAAGTTGTTATTTTCATGGTCATGTCACTTTCCATGCAATAATTGAATATGCCCATAAACAACAACAGCAAAAATTTAATATAAGGTATATAAATAGTATATATATTACAGGGAAGTTGGTGGTAGCTGTGGGACCCCAATACTTTAGAGCTGCCAAGTCATATGCCCTTGCTGCTTTATCTTCTTTGTCATATCCACCTATTCATCATTTTCAAAAGTATAAAAATCTCAACTTTATGTCAAACTTTGTTAAACATGTAATTATAAGGGTGTAAGAAAAGAACTTACCTAAGTATACTGAAGAGCGATCCCGCCATTTCATGAAGAAAAAAAAGGAGATGAAGATTAGATTAATATGAGCTGACGATATTTAGTCAAGATTCTATACATAAAAAGTGTTTAAAGGGAAAAGGGGAAAAAAAAAAGAGTATAAACAACACAGAAAAGCCAATAGCATGCTTAAGCTTTAAACACATATTGTAGACATCCTTTTTGTAGGTTGGTAAGATAGTGACTTGTGTCTTGCCTAAACTAGGAAAAAGATAAACATATTTTTATCATCATGGACTTGTGAACTATGTTTTTGACGTCATCACCATATCGAATCATCCTCCGAAAATGCACTACGTCTCCTAGTTGCACTTTTAGGACTCCGCACAGCATAACTCATAAGCGTTTATCTTTCCCCCCCTTACTGAAATAATTTACAGTCATACACATGGTTGAACGTCGAAACGTGTTTCAAACTAGTATAAATTTCAAGTGTATAGTTCTTTTATAAACTTTGTGTCAAGTCAAACATTGTCACATAAACGGAGTATTTACTAACTAGGCACTTGGATTTCAAACTATTTTTGGGATGTTAAAGTGCAAAAAGACGAATTCATATTGAAGTTCAATCAAGATAAACAATTCTTTGATGAGTCAAATCTATCATTCCCCTTGGCTCAAAAGTTGGCTAATGCATGTACTACACATTAAAGAATCAATATGGTGGGGAGTTTCATTTAAAATTTTCATGTGTGGGGAATGAGATTGGACACACTTTTGGTCAAACTAAATGAGAGTGACTGGCCCATGAAATGAAAGGGGGGAAAAAGCAAAAAAGTAAAAGCAATCTGAGATAATTTTCAGAGTACCAGAAGCTAGCTAGTGTTTAGACTAGCTGAGGTATGTGTACTCTCAGGAGGGGGTGGGGGGTAAGGATAGAAGGTGTTGTCATTTTAGATGCTGTATAACAGGAAAAAATCTATGGATAAAGAAGCAGAATAACTTCTGCACAAATCTTGAAGAGTCATCACTGTGCATCTTAACCGAAAAATTTCCGCGAGTCAATCGAGTCGGTGAATAATTGACTCACTCGTCTATACCTTTCTCCACATAAATGTTAGGATTTTGGTCTTAGGCCTAACCAACACAAATTGGTGGAACCAGGATTTTTCACTAAGGAGTTAAAAAATCCGAAGAAAGAAACACACGAAAGTTCAACATACACAAAAAACGATTTTAACCATGTATAAACGACATCAAAAGGGTTCTTGAACCTCCTAAGCCCTACTTGGTTCCACGCTACTCACACATCACGCGCCAATACTAACACCACTACTAAACTGAAGAACTAAAGATGTATTTTTTACAACTTTTTTCAGTAAAAATTGTACCTTTGGGCTATGTTGGTGTAACAAAGAACATTTAAACATAACACAACTAACACCATAACACCAAAAACATGAACAAAATGACTGCCAATCTGATCAAATATGAAAGAATAATTGAAAACAAAAGAAAAAAAAAGGAATACCACTAACTACAACTACCATTTCTGCAGTAGCAGTAGTACCAATAGTATATAGAATAGGGAGCAGCACACAGAAGAAAATTTGTTGCAGTGAAACACACACCAAAAGTACAACAAAACTGCAAACATTTGTATTTCCATCATTCACTCACTCACTCAATCATCCTAAAAGCTTTCATTTATTGATTTGAAAGCAAAGAAAAAAAAATCAATTGCATGCAACTTTCTTTTCACACTCCAGCCTTAACATAGCCCATTTACTCGAATAAAACAGAATATACACAGACCTTATCCTTATGCTTAGGCTCATAGATCAAGAGGCTATTCCCGATCGACCCTCGAATTTCAGATCAAGAAACACAATACTACACAAACACATGATGACAAAACATAACTAAAATTAAAGTTGCGTCTTTCGTACTACCTTGACGCCCTTTTCTAGCTTGCCCTTCTCTCCTACAGCTGTTATCCCAAAGATGAGCTTCATATCTTCCTGTCCATCTATGTCTACAAAAAAAAAAGTTCAAGAAAATTAAACCCCGCTAATTTTTTCATCTAAATCTACTAAAATATCAAACACCCATATTTTAAAAAAAAAATTATACCTTGTTACACCTCTGTAAATTGAAGTTCTTTGACCAAAAGTATCAGAAATTTTCTTACAACTCTGAGAATCAGCAACAGCAACCATGGCTTTTTCATTTTCCGAACACTGATTAGTAGTCGTAGCAGCAGCAGCATTAACTGCTAACGATAAAGCTCCACCTCCGCCGCCCGTAGGCAGCAGAGGAGGAGCAGCAGCAGCAACAGCTGCTGCTACACATTGTGAATAACTCAACTCATTACATGACTCATTAGTACCAAACTCGGTACCCACAGAGTTATCAACTTCCGAACCCGAATTAGTCGAAAAAGCTTGAAACCCAGTAATGTTCTTGAAATCTTGATGTTCATTATAATTATTATTATCATAAACAGCAGAACCGTTTGGATTTTCATAGATATGAGTTAACGAAGACGAATCTTGAGTCAATGAAGACGAATCACCACCAAAGAAATCTTCGAGCTTTGGTGGTGCGTTTTCAACAAAATTCTGAAAAATCGAAGAATCTGTATTGATGTTCAATCCTATCACCTCTTTTTCAGCTTCTGAATACATCACTTGAGGTTTTGGATTAGACCAACCTGCAAAAATGAGGGGAAAAAATTGAGATTAATTTTTTTTTTATGAGCAAAACTTAGTGACCAAGTTTTGAATTTATTTATAATAGAAACGAAATTTTATGCTGAGCTAATAAAAATAAAATAAAATAAATAGAAACAGTCTCTTAAATATAAGAGTTGATGATGAATGAAAAAAATGTTTTTAGCAGTAACCGAAAGAAGATCATACACACACGGTTGCATATTCTTTGTCTTTTTCCACAACAACCAAATGAAATTTAAAAAAAAAAAAAACTTCAGTCAAAATTTCTATTATCCTTTCACATTTGAGTTTCGAAATTTACTGGTTCGACTAATCTAGATTCTATGTAACGGATAAGAAAAATGATATGGGTTTTTAGCTCTAAAACTTGGAAAGAACTAGTTTTTATAACTCGAGAACTCTGGTTAAGAGTGTTATAAGCTGATTAATGTAGATTCACATTGGTCGTAGAAAGAAATGATGGATTTTTAGCTCTAAACTCGAAAACTATGGTTAAAACTATGGTTAAAGGGGATTCATATAGTCACAAAAACTAACATTTGGCTTTAGCTTTAGTAGTTAGAAACTCGAAAACTCAGATTAATGATTAAGATTTTAGCTCTAAAACTCTATAAAAACTTCAAAACTCTGGTTAAAAATTAAGATTTTAGCTCTAAAACTCTATAGAAACTCGATTTCAAAGCTAAAACTCGAAAACACTTATTAAAAAAATAAACTTTTTTAATGATTTCACCATTATATCTTTTTTTAAAAAAAAAAAAAAGGGGGGGGTTTTAGCTGTTGAACTTAAAAGAACTTCATTTCATAGCAAAAACGCGAGAACTCTGATTATTGATGAATGGTTTAAGCTGTTAAAATTTAAAAAACTCTATGAAAAAAACCGATAACTCTTGATTAAAGATGAAATTTTTATTATGGTTTCAACAAAAAGTGAATGAGATTTAAAAAAAATGCAAAAAACTTACCATGAGGAAAGAAGTTATCAGCAAAATAGTACTGATGAGAATCAGCAGAAGAAGAAGCAAGATCAAATTTCATGTTGGATTGATGATGATGATGAAGCAAAGAAGAATTATTATTATTACTATTATTCTGATGATGATGAGAAGAAGTAGAGTTCAACATTTCCATAGAAGACAAAGAAAATGATAACCAGTTGTTGTTATCTGGAGCCATTTTTTATAAAAACAACAAAACTCAATAAAGAAAAAAACTTCTTTTTTTTTTTTCAAGAAAATCCTAAAAACAACAAAAACCCAGTAAAAATAAAAATCAAACTTGATTATCCATTTGAAGAACAACCCATTAAAGATTGAACAAAAGGGTGCCTAAAAATATAAAAACTTTTGATTTATCAACTTGTTCTTTGTTGTTTTGACTACAAGGACAAAAGGGGTTCTTGAAAAAAGTTAAACATGCAAAACTGAAGAAGATGAAATACAAGAAACAGAGTGTTTTAATGAGTTAATAAAGAGAGAAAAATTGTATAATATAAAGTTTTTTTATTTTCTAATTTTATGAAATTCTTTTGGTTTGTAGAGAAAAAGAGATTTTTTATGTGAAGAGCATGTGGTGTAATATAATGGGAGGAAAGAGCGGTTTCAGCTGCCATTCGGCGTAAATTCAGAGGGACAACATTTGAAGAAAAAAATAAGGGATTTTTAGGGAAAAAGTGAAAAAGTTGAAGGACTAGTAAGTTAATTTAATTAAATAATGAGGGTGGTATTTAAAAATTGTAATGTAATTTCATTATTCTCTTTTAAAAATCACATTAATTTCACTGTGTTAAAAGAGTTAATTATATTTATATTCTTTGTCATTTTTATCTTACAAAAATTTCTTATATTTTAGTGAAATATGGATGTATTTTAAAAACGTCTTGATACATTGTATTTCAATTTTCAATGTATCGCTCAACATTCTGATACACTGTGTATAACACGATATATCACATATAGTAACGTATTTGATCAATATATCGTGTAAAGTGATGTGTTATGTTTTGATATATAGCGTACAGTAATATATCTGATTGATATATTATGTAATATAATCTATTCAATCGATACATCATATTACATATAAAAATTTCAGTAAATTTTTGAAATGGTAGAAAAAATTAATAAATATTGTAAAATAAGTTATGTATTAAGTAACTATACTTTCTTTTTTTCACTCTTTAATTTGAATTTACGTCGAAAATTTTCATATAAAAATGCACTCCTAATATAAATAATTTAATATCGTAACGATTAAAGTTCAACACCTTGATTAAAAATGAAAAGATATTATGACTATACTACAATTATTGTTAGTATATTCATCTATTTCACTTAATATAAAAAATAATAGATTGTTATTTGAAAATTACCGTGATTTTACATGACATAATTTGAATTTAATAATCAAAGTAGAAAACGAAAAGTTATCATGATTTATTAAATATATTTAAATTATTACTTTTTATAATGTATTATATTTTATATAAAATTCTAAATATATAAAGTAAAATATAATATGGAGTAGGAGTAGGAAACAGTGACTTTTTGGCACTGCATAGTAGAAAATATGTCTCAAACAAAGCCGCGAAGAATCCGGGCTGGTGGACAATTTTAATTTTTTATAAAAAATAATAATTGAATATATTAAAATTTACAAAAAAAAAAACAATATGAAATTAAATTGAAATTTCAGTATATTATACTATATGTATTATATAAAGTTATAACGATGTTAGAATCATTAAAAAAGCTTGAGATTGTATCAATATTGAAATTACGTGAATGTATATGAAAATTGGTTTCAAATTTCACTAAATTTTATCAAAGTGAAACTTTATTACTTAAGTTACAATGATATTAAAATTATTTAAAAAATAAATCTATCAAGAATATAAATAAATTAAAGATACTTCCGATATAAAATTTATGAAATTTAAAAAACCTTTGTTTTGTCAATGAAACTTTTTATACTTAAGTTACAATGATATTAAAATTATTTTTAAAAAATTAAATGTATCAAGAATATAAATAAAATTAAAAATACTTTCAATATAAAAATTACGAAATTTAAAACATCTATTTTGTCACTTTATTAAGGGTGAGAAAAAACGTGATCTTATTTGGATGGTTGTTAATTGTATTTTTATTTTTACTGTTTTGATAAAATATAACGTATGAATAATTTGTATTATTCGTAAAAAGAGAAATTTACATTAAATAATTTTATTTGACTTTATGTATTGTCGAATTCCTTAAAACAAATATCTAATACACGCACTTCATGTGTTAGCAATCAACTATTAGGGAGACAATATATAAGTGGCCCACTAATCATGTCTAATTTACAAGTTTAAATGAAGTAATTAATATTTTATAGCACTTTTGAAGTAATCATTATAAAGAAAAATCTAAATATGAATAAATACTATATTTTGAATAACCATAAAATACTCTTTCGGAAATAGAACAAAAAATGATGACCACTATCTCAATTTATCACTTTAGCAAAGTACTATGAGAAAAAAATAAATTATACGTATATATATATATATACACATTAATATATAAATTTGTGAGAGAGAGAATTTTTGATAAACTTTAACTCCAGAAGCATAAATCAAAGTTGTCCAGCAAAAAAAATAACGAAAATACAAAAAATCACAATTCATACTTAATACTAACAAACAACAGATGGCAACGTAACAAAAACTACAACAAAACAATATGAAAATAAAAAGTATAAAAATATTAACATATATATAGAATTAAAAATTATTTCGGGTAAATTTGATATTGTGTAATATCAAATTTTTTGACCTTTTAAGTTATAGATTACGAAAAGAACTCATTTCCTATAATCATAATTCGTTGAAAATTAATTTACATAAATATTGGACTCGAAGAAATTATTTTATTTATAAATTATGAATTATATTTATTTTATTTTCAAATAATATTTTCACTCAATAAATAATTCAACATTGGTTCGCTAGTTAATACGTTGCATCCTAATGTAAAGAATTATTTATCAAGATACATCACCTTTAAAATGATTTGAACTCAAAATCTAATTAAGAATTGAGTAATTTTATTCGTTTCGCCACAATTTCAATTCATGTAACTCTCTTCATCCGATATTATTTGTCATAGTTTCTATTTACAGAGTTAAACTATAAAACCTTTGACTAACATTTTAAAATATATTTTTCCATTATATTAATATGCGAAAAATTGTAATTTATAGTACTTTTCATATAGTTTTAGAATATCTAATTTTTTTTTAAAATATCGAATTAATATGATCTAATTTACCTTTAAAAATTAATCAAATTAACTTTTAAAAAAAATAACATGACAAATAATTTTGCACGGAAAAAGTATTTTAAGTTCTAAAAACTTAACTATATGAACTTTGAATTGTTTTCAAAGTAAATAAAATGTGTAATTTGAGTTGACTTTTTATTTTGAACCTAACTAATGTGTATAAGTGTATGAATTAATTAATGTCATTCTGAACATTGTATTTAGTTTTATTTATTACAAGTGAGTAAAGTAAAGTATGTCACCCTTTTCTTCACACTTGTCTAACATGCCGATTGTTATTGCCACCAATAACTATTATATTATAATGTACTATGGTCCATATTTAAGGTCGTACAAAAATAAAAACAAAAAATAGCTTTAAAAAATGATAAATTAAATTTTTCTCCGAAATTGTATAAAAAATTGAATCAAAATAATTTTTCTGTAAATTTTTATATTACTTTATAAAAAATAATTTATTTACATTTTCTTTTTTGGTGCCAAGCACTTGAAAACTAAAAAATTTCTTAAAGTAGAGCTTAGTTACTAAAGAAAAAGAGAAAAGAGGTTAATTGAGCAAAATATACTTCATTAGAATTTTAATCAATTAATATTAAAATATGACAACTCTTTTTTTAACGTTAGACAAAATTCATAATTACTATTCTTTGAATCGAAATAAATAGTACCTTCGATTTTATACATTAACTTACAAACTACTCAACAAAGATAACTTGCCCTAGATTGTCAATGTATGTGAATTGATTTTTAAAATTATAAAAAAAAAAAAAAAAAAGTTGCCATATTATTAGATTCTTGTATTGATAGTGACTTTAGTCATTCAAAAGTCCATAATAGGTTCATCATTTCTTCTTTTTTTCTTTTTTTCCCTTTTGATTTTAGATATTATAATTTTTTTTTATAATCATAAGAGAGAATAATATTTTGTCATATAAATGATTGTATGTAATTGGTAGGGTCTGATAATCTCAGCAATGTCACATTTAAAGGGAACAAAAACTCAACAAGACCAAAATCTATATAATGGCCAACACTTGTGGACATTTTTTTATATATATATAAAAAAAAATAGAAAGAGAATTTTTTTGATTGTGAAAGTTTAACTAACGAATTCATATTTAATATATTTTGAAATAATACTTGTTAGTGGCTTTTTCAAACATTTTCTATTTTAATCCAAGAATCCCACTTCATGTTGTTTTAATTAGCGCCACACTTCTTTGATTATGAGAATTAATTAACAATTATGTCATCACCATAATAAACATTTAGAGGACATTAAGTAATAGTAAAATTAAAAAAATTTAATAGTGGTGTTTTTATCACCTTACTCCGAGTTTAAGGAGAAAGATATTTTAATCCACTCTCCATTATTTTCTAAAATTTATAAATTATTTCAAAAACACCAACACAAAAAAAAAAATCTAAAGCGAATAAAGTCTTTTATAACCTACTTAAATCAAGAAAATTGAAGAAAAAAAAAACATATTTTTTAAAAAAATTATTGCAAAAAAATGACTTATTTTTCAAAAATATTTTTTCCTTTGCATATCAAATAAAATATTATAATTGACTAAAACAAAATCAATTCGATAAAATTTCACTAAGCCTAATTAACTTAGAATTACATAATAAGAAGTCACATGTTTAAGTCTCGAGAGTTAAAAACAACTCGATATAAAGAATTTTCTCCTTTAATAAACTTCACATAAAATAAATCAGAACTAATTAAGTAATCAAATATTCAATAATTATCGAGTGAGAAACAAAAGAAGAATATACAAAAGAAATGAACCTCCATCTCTAAATTATATGTCATTATTGAAGTTAAGAAATTCCTGATTTTCTGGTCTATTTAGCTTCTCGTTATTGTTTAATTAATATAAAATCTCTCTTATAAAACTTATTAAAAAGAAAATTAATTTTAGACATAATATTTTCATACCCAATGTTCAAAATCTTCAAACAAAATATCAAAAGAAATTCTATTCATCTCGCTACAATTGTGATCGATAAATTCAAAGTCGTTTAGTCAAGAAGTATCCCAAAAATTACTTTAGAGACAAATTGCCGTAAAAACAGCAAGGAAACAGTAAGCCTTATCATCTGGGAAAGAAAATAAAATATTCACTTTGATCCCTAATATTTGTCTTATATTGAGATTAGTACTATTAAAATTCAGAAATTGGTCTTCTTAGGTCCTCCAGTTTTTATGGAAGGTGACCTATTAATTGCATTCGTGCAAATTACAAATCCCCATAGTATTATACGTACATTAATTTGTACAAATTTCTATATATACTGTCACTATATATATGTATCTCGAGCCTGCTAAAAATGAAACACCTATACTTCTCCCTAACCTATATATAATGTATATATCTAATATCATTTTTAGTTTTTATATACTGACAACGTAACAAAAAAAAAATCGATTAGATATAAGTTAGATTTTAAAACTTATGTATTATAAAAGAATTGAGATCGGCTACGAGTTTTATCGATAATTTGTTTCTATTGTAGCTATTTAACATAATTCTTTTATCCACTATCGTTAAATATGACTATTGATGAATTTTGGTGTTCAGTTATACTATAAAGTAACATTTAGTTTAGATTTAGATTCATTTTGATAATTGAACGGATTAAAATTCTTAAATTATGAACTTCGAACTTAACCAAAGTGTGATGGGACAAAAAGTCAGAATATAAATTTTAAACTTATAGAATTAAAATTCTGAATTAGATTTCATACTGATTAATTAATATCACGATACAATTAATAACTTTGAAATAAATTATATTATTACTTGATACAAGATATTAAAATATTTTGTGTTTACTCTGTGTGTGGGGTGGGGGGTGGGGGGTGGGACTAATATATAGGTACAGAATCGTAGAGTTATATGAAGGTGTTGACCTATGGCTGCAACATACGTACAAAGATTAATTATTTTTTAGGACTTTGCAAATAAAGGAAATGAGTTTAACATTTAATTTAGATATAGGAACAGTCAAATACAGTCTCGATTTGGTAAATTGGTCCTACGGAATATTCATACATAAAAGAAAAAAAAGAGTTTGTGATTTAATTTATGTTTTACTAAAATATATATAATGAGATCCCATACAATAATTGAAGTTGGTGATATATAACAAGTTATATCTCATAATGGAGGTTAAAAATTATTTTTTAAAACTAATATCTTTCAATAGGATTTATCGTATTTAATTCATATAATGTGATTATGTTTTTTCTATAATTTCTGATTTATTACAATAAGTGAGTTTATCTAACACATATTCAAAAGAAAATAATAATGAACTTTTGAAAATTTCACTATATCAATATTTTTTTTCTTCAATCTACTTTTATGAATATTTAATTTGTATTTATGTGATTTATGTTTTTTTTCTTTATAATGTATGACTTATTATACGTAAGTGAATTTATCTAGTACATATTCAGAAGAAAATAATAATAAATTTTCAAAAATTTAACTAGAAAAATATTTTTTTCTTCGATTTACAAGAAGTCGAAAATGGAACACATTGCATTATCAAAGTGTGTAGAACTAAAAGTAGTTTACAACCTGTATTTTTGTCTTGATTAGATACGAGTGAATTAAATGATATTTTTGGACACTAGTTAAAGAATATAATATTTCAAAAAATTAATAATATTGCATGTGTAAATAGTAGCAACACGTAAATATGGATTCATTCGTTAGTAATAGCGGTGCTAATCTCTAAATCTATTTAATAGTCAAAAATAGTAGCCTCCGTCCAGTATTTTTAATGTATACGTAATAAGTATTCGGTGGTAATTAAATTATTATTGTTAATTAATTATTGCTAAAAGTTATTATTTATCGTAGTATATCAAAATATATTTCATGTTTTAACAATATGCTCAAGTATATATTAATTGAATAGATACGTATGATTATAAGAGATGATGTAATGCCATATTATTCATTTAATCATCTATTAAACGTTTGAATATATTTTTAAAAATATTTTCAAAATTTAGAGTCGAATAAAGATAATTTATCATATATTTATATGTTCAATTTAAACACAACTTTTTTTAAAAATTTGGAATCGAATGAAAATAATTTATCGTGTGTTTATATGCTCAATTTAAACATAATTTAAAACTCTTAGTGTGGGAGCCATAAGATTTCATAGGTGTGACGTGGCCACTAAGGACACAATACTTGCTATTTTTGTGTTAAAAAATTCTCTCTTTGACCCCAACTTTTTAGAAAATTTCAAAATAGGCCTCTAAGTATTATTTTTATCCTTTTCGTATTTGAAATTTATATTAAAATTTAATTAAATCAACATTTCTACTTTATATGTCACTCAACTATAAGTATAGCGTTTTTAACATGATTTTCTTCTTTCTCAAACTTCGAATCGAGAGATCTACTTAAAAAATAGAAATATAAAACATCACATCGCATCATAATAATGTTGGTAGCTTGAAATTTGAAATCTTTGATCAAAAAACTTTCTTATGAAGTAAAACAAATTAAACTTAGGTACGTATCTTTTTGAGCAAGCAAGCGAAATTCATACTACTACTACTAATAAATAAATATAAGAATGAATTTTAACACAAAGAATTATATTATTGCTTGCATTTTCAGCAAAATTATCATCTCCACATGTTAATTATAGCTGGAAAGTTTCAACTAGTAGTCCAAAACTTACTTATAATCAGATCACAACTTATTATAAATCCCCATAGGATATAAATAAATTAATACCAAATGGGAAATACATATAATGTTCCTTCATTTAATTGTTTAAGATTTTAACTTGATAAAGATCGTTTGATATATTAGATAAGTATAAATATTATACTGAATCGTCATATTAAATCGTTTGTTCAGATACTAATGACATTATAAGTTATTCCTAATGATAAAAGGTAAAATTGAAATAAGTTATTTTGAAATAAAAAATTAAAATAACAAAAATACCAGTGTTACTCAAGCAAGCCATATTATAATCATATGGGATGATTCTTCTCAAAAAAAATAAAAAATATTTCTTCAATAACTCCAAATATTATTTTAAATATTTAGTTCTATAAAATTAGTTTTAATTAATTTGTTTTTATTGGGGAAAGAATAGAAGAGATCAGAGAGCTCTACTTTTAAGAAGGCAAATCTGAGATTAGAATTGCCTAATTTGATGGAGGTAAAAATGGAAATACTTGATCCAATAACAAGTTAATTTATTATTCTCTTTTTTTTATTATTAAAAAAAAATCACACCTTCAATTCTATGTTGATTTTTTATATTACTCTGATCAATTTATAAAATTAAGATAGAATTAATTAAATTTAATATCCGAGAGAAAAAGAAGGAACGAAGAAGTCTATTCACGTAAAATTGTTAGTAATTTTTATCGATCAATTAAAAATGTATATTAAAAAGTGAGCAATTAATATGAAACAGATCAATAAGAAAATTTGAAATTTGTAAAACTGGTTTACCCGATGCCAATTGTAAATGGGTTCTCCTCGGGTTTTTCGTTAAGCCGACCCAACTTGCACTTTTCCGGTTCTCAAGTATAATTTTAATTATTTTTCTATTAGATTTTTATTAGATATTTGATATTTATATTAAAATTTAATTAATTATTTTTATTATTTAATATCTGATATTTATATTAAAATTTAATTAATCGGATATGATCTCATTTAAAAAAAATGTGTATAAACAAATATTAACTACCAAAGTGTTTGATATGTAATAAGTTTATAGCAGACATGATCATAACGTTTTCTCAAGCTATCGTAAAAGTACATCATAGGAAATTTTAAATTACTACAATATGTCTTACATTTTTATTTTATGGTGATCTCTTATTCAACTAGGACTTTTAGGGTCGTTTGATACAAAAATTAGTAATGTAAGAATTGATAATGTATGAATTAGTAATATAGGGATTGATAATACAGAGATTAGTAATGTATGGAATTATTTTTATGGTTCATTGCTTCTTATCTAATTCTGTGTGTGGTTTAAAAGTTTACAAAAAAAAATTCTTTCTAATTATACTCGAGAGTTATTATGAGATTCTTTTATTTAATGTAATTGAGTCAAGATAGACAATTAACGAAGAATAATATTTTTTATAACATTTTTAACTTGCTAAGAGAATAGAAATTTTATTGTCATGTTCACTATTTTTTCACATAAATTATTTGAGAATCAATAATTGTCATCTTAATAAATTGAAGTTAATATCTCAAAGGGTCACACAACAATAATGATCTATAGAGAAAATTTATTTATCATAAAATAAAATAAAATAAAAAATAAGCACAGCAAAATAATTTAAACTATTTTTATACTCGAGATGTGTGTATGTGTATATATATATACACACACTCTCTTATTTCATACTATTTGTGTAATTTTAATGGACTTTCATTAATAGACAATATTATATACGTGAATTGTTTTTAAATTCATACATCAACATTAACATATTAGTCTGATTATAATATTTTATATTAATAATTAATAGATTAAATAACTCATATTTTAAAAATAAAAAATTATATCTAAACAATAAAATTTGTAAGCTAATTTATTTAAATAAATTTATTAGTATAAATATAAAAATATACAAAATGATCAAAGGGTATTTTTGTCCCATGGTATAAGAGCTAATATCACAAAATGAGAGGTATTAATCATACACCCTCTAATACCATGTAATTGACCTAAAATTCCTACCAAACATAGAATCAAATAATATCACACATAATACATAGACTGTTTCTCTTGATACTCCCTACCAAACGATCCCTTATAATCCAATGACATTTTCTTATATTTTGATATATTGATATAAAATTTATGAAGGATAAATTCTATAATTAAATTCAACCGTCAATCATATATTTATGTATTATATAACGTTAAAAAATACAAACATATCTACGTATTATGACCGCTAAAAAATGCAAGCACTTTTTCACTATTGAATGATTGTGGAAAAATGAGTACATGATTCATTAAATAAAATTAATAGTTTAACTTAGATAATTAATAGGTACATGAACTGTATATGGTCAATTAGTTTATAGTTATTCCGATTTACGTGCTGTAAATAGTTTTTGTTTATTATAATTATTTTATTTCATTTTTACGAATGACTCATAATTGAATAATATTTTTTGGTACCGTACATTAAACACTTATGTTGCAATTGGTTATAACTTTAGGTGACTAATAATTAAAGTCATTGGCTTAATTCTTTTTTAAAGGCCTTATTTAACGGCACGTGACACCACACGTGGTTGTACTATAGTGATAACAAAATTATTATTGTTACTAACATAAAATTAATTATTAAATTAAATAAACATAAGATAAGTAGGACTTTTGAACTAAAGAAAAAGCATTGTACATTTGTATTCTTCTTTTTTTTTAAGCATCGGATTCGATTAATTTAGATTTATTTCATATAAAATTTATCAAAGAAGAAGTATTATTTATTGGAATTTTGTTTTTTATCTAGAGCTCGTTAAAATGAAGCGAAAAATAAAAATAAAAAAATACAAGTTTTGACTGCTATGATTAAATAATTTTGAGGGATTAAAAGCAATTTATTGAATTAGCTAAAAAAAAAAGAAGAAGAGAATCTCAAGAGTACTAATGGCAATATTTTTCGTTTTTATATGATTTATCTTTCTTTTTTTTCCTGTTATTTTCTCAAACCACTTTTGTGTTTTTCTTTTTAAATTAAAGAATCATACCCCAAAAAGGAAAAGAAAAAGATTAAAAAAGAACTTGCATTTGATTTTCAAAATCTTTTCAGAAACTAAAACCTTTCAAAAGAGGGAAAAAAAAACTAAATTTCAAAAAGCAAGCAAAATTAACACTGAAAATTAAATTAATTATGCTTTAATTTCAAGCAAGTTAAAATCAATTATATGAATCCTCTTTTCTTCAATTAAAAATACCAACATTCATTACCATATAACATAATCTTCCTTAACATTGTTCTATAAAACCTACATTTTACTTAATTAGTTGGTATCCTTTTAAAACATAACAAATTCTTCAATTAAAAATACCAACATTCATTACCATATAACATAATCTTCCTTAACATTGTTCTATAAAACCTACATTTTACTTAATTAGTTGGTATCCTTTTAAAACATAACAAATTCTTCACTTCAACCATATATTTTTAATTTAAAAAAATCATCATTAATCCATAATATTTTTCCAAAAAATCATAAAAACTAAAAGGAAAATGATGTTAAATATTATTTAAAATCTGAATGCTATCTCATTTTGTCAAAATCATATCTACTTGTAACATTAGATATATTATTTGATCAAGATAAACACAAACATTAAGAAAAAAAAATACTTTATTTTACTTATTTAATAAAAAAGATAACTACAAATTAGTCAAAAGTATACACAAATAGAAACCTAATCCCATTCAGACTTAAACTTATATAATCTGAGAATGTCTGAACATAAAGCTAAGAATCTAAAAAAAAAATCCAAATTTGAAGTTTATCCCAAAAACAAAATCACCAAAAAAAAGAAAAAAATATATATTTATATTTTTTAGAAAAAAAGAACAGCTGTGAATTAAATTATTTAAAATATAATTTAGCGGTTCCTATTTGTTCCATGTGCAATAAATCTAAGAAAAGGTAGAAATAAATAGCAAAGTAACATGCAAACCATGACCTATGTTCATAACAATTATCACCCTAATACTATTATTAATTCAAGAAAATAATCAAAGATCAACATCCATGATTTGATCTTATCTTACATAATAATATGAGGTTAGCTTGCGAGCACTTTAACTAATTTATCGAATTTCCTATTCATTTTTATCAGCTCAGGTTTTCAAGATAAAATTCATACACATGCTTAAAATGCTGAAAAACTGATATTTTGAACTTCAGATCTCAATAATTCATTTTTAATACCTTATTATTTTATAATTCAACATCCGTAATTTATGTATTTGACTAATTCGAATTTTTATCTCCAAAAAATCCACCACAAATTAATTAAATATTTCTATTTAAAACGACTCTATGTACATATTTTAAACATAAAAATTAACAAAAAGACTTTAGTTAACGTTAATAATAAACTAGTAGTGCTATTTTATTTTTTTCTATCGATATTTAATTTTTCTAATACTCAAAACTTAACTAATTTTAATTTGTGTTTAATAGGATACATTAAACTACACAAAAGCTCAAATTTATTTCAGAGTAATCATATTCATCACATCAATCATTTTAAGTGGTGTTATTCTAATGTCTTTATTATTATAATATAAATAAACACAAGATTTTCCAAATAATTAAATACATTAATCAAAATGTGTATAATACCTTCGAGCAGGTTCTAAAAATAGGTGGAGTAATTTAAAATTAAATAATGTCAGAAATTCACCTTAATAAATTAAAAAAAACCGTAATTTATATCATGTCTATATACTCTTTTAGAAGGTAGTAGTATATAAAGTATATTAATTAATTATATTATATAGTTTAATAAAGTGATTTAATTATGTTTTTACGGCCCCTAAACTCGTGCATTGTGATCACACTAACTTTTGACCATTGACCAAAGGCACGTGCGTGGTATCTTTTGACTCAAATATCTCGATGATTACGGAGCGATACGCACGTGCACTTCTGCTATTTTCGAACAAATTAATTATTTTTTTAAAAAATTAAATCGCTTTATTTTAAAATATTTTGATAAATACTACCGTCCTCTAATTATTAATTTTGTTATTATTTGATTATATTATTATTTGGTATTTTATTAAAATAATGTTAACTAGGATTGGATCCTCTGTCATCCCTTTAAGGACATTTAACTAAGTGACAATACAAGAATTTGGATTCATTGTATTATTATAGATTAGAGGTCCCACATTTATATAAAGGCCATGGAATTTCATAGATTTATTTTAGTATCATGACTATGGTATTTCATTATAAGTACTTGGTAAAGAGATTAGATTATATTCTTTGCACAAATGAATGAGGTGAGTTATTGATAGTTAAAAATTCTCATGAAATGAAGAATTTTTTTTGTTTTTATAATTTATGGATTTTTAATCAGGTTGTAAATAAGTTTTTCTTTATAGTTTGACTTTAATCACATATGTCAAAGTAAAAAGTTCATTATTTAGGTCTACTTTAAGTCTGTAGCTGATCATGATACTGATTTTTTTATCGACTATGGTAAATTAATATGAACAAATTGATAGCTAGGAGAATAACGAAGTTATTTTCCTAAAGTGGTGATGTTGACTTACTAAGTTAATCGTCAATTATATATAACACCTATTGATTGAATGTGGAACCTTTATTGAGTTTAGTGTAGAGTGTTTGAATAAGAAATGTGAATTGAGTTCAAGTTATGACGAATAAAGAAATTTTTATTTTTTCATCTTTCCTACTTTATCTAACATATTGCAATAAAAAAACTTTGTTTAAACACGTATCAGGATACAATTATATTTATAAGTAGGATATAGAAGGACGACAAGGTAATGTGTTGATTGATACCCTTATGAATGGACCCGATCCAATAATATTTTTCAATTACAAAAATTAGGATTACATTAAAATTATCAAAGATGTTAAAAAATTCTTAACCAATTTGTAATTTAATAATATCATTTTAAGAATAAGGTTTTGACATAATAATACCAATAGAATTTAAGATGGACATAAATCTAATGTGGAGAAGATTTTCCTAGTTCTATGTCAGTCTATCTTGATGGGAATTTTCAATTTCGCTATTAAAAAACGAAAAGTTACACATTTGACTATTCTGTCAAAAATATTTACATGCACAAAATATATATTATTTTTTTGAACGGACGATTATTTACTTTAATTTCTCACTAAGAAATACATTTATAATATTTTGCAATGTATGTATTTTTTTAGTTAGATTGACACGATTTACCTAATAAACTTCATGATTTATGGCTTGATTTTCTTGTTGAACTGAGTTATTGGGCCTTATGAAACTGTATTATGGGCCATCCATTTATATGACAATGGACTTTATGGCAGATATGGGCCCAATAGAGTACCCTGAAGTTCAACTTCTCCACCATTTTATTTAAAAGCCCAAATTTAATCACTATATATAACGTAATTTTTCGACGAAATTGTTGGCTAGTATTGGCGGTTTTTTAGATACAAAGATACGCGTTTCTTATATATCTACTATAAAAAATAAATAGTATCACATCGAGCTCGTTAAACTCATCATATAATACATTGTTTCTATTAGAAATTTCCAACTAAAAAATTGAAAAAGTTTCATTCAATCGCCTGTTAGGTAGACAAAAGAACTCTACTTAAAATATGTTTTTTTTTAAAAAATTTAATTATAATTAATTATTAGCCTCAATAAGTGGTAGAACCTTAATCTGCTCCAATTAATGTTGAGTGTATAGTTAAATGAGATAACATATTTAATACTTTACATTTGATAACACATGAAAAGGTTTTTCAATAAATTTGAAGCGAAAATGTTTAACATGAACACTTTATCGTGTATCTAAATGCTCAATTGAAACATCTTCATTATTTTCTGACAAATTAAGATATATACATAAATATATATTTTTAACTTGATAGTTGATTGAAGATACATTTCTTTTTATTAAAAGAGGAAAGAAAAAAGTTAGTTACACAAAAAGGATAAACTTTGCTTGGAGTACAAGAACTTGCCACATATAATTTTCAGCAAATAAAAATAAATGCACTTGACTATATATTAATATTGGTAAAAAGAATAAAATTATAATAATTTGGTATTATTTATAAAAAAGAATGGAGTACAAGAACTTGCCTCGTATAATTTTCAGAAAATAAAAATAAATGCACTTGACTATATATTAAAATTGGTAAAAAGGATAAAATTATAATAATTTTGGTAAAAACATTATTTTATTTATTAATAAAATAAAATAAAATGGAGGTGCGGGGAATCGAACCCCATGCCTCTCGCATGCGAAGCGAGCGCTCTACCATATGAGCTACACCCCCTTGATGTTCTTTGCAATCTTACAAAAATATTTGAAAGATATTAAATTGTCTCATATTTTATCGATTAAAAAAATTAAGTTTATAAGATTTTAAAATAAGTTATTTTAATATTGTTTTAAAACATTACATTACATTTATTACAATGTGATAAAATTACGAATAAAATATAGTATTGTTTAATAAGTAGGTGTACGTTGATTTGGTTTGATTTTATATATTATTATTTTTTTAATCTATTTTTTATTTGTAAACATGCTAAATCGATAACCTAATCAATAACATATTCATTAGTATTATTTTTTTAAAATTTAACCGTCAAGAAAATGCTCTTCTAATTTTATATCAAATCCGTTTTAGTTACATTAACATTACTAAAATGGAGCAAATTGATTTCAAGTCGAAATACTTGGAAGCTAAAGATAATATGTCACACGTAAATTCGTGATTACAGTAAATTAACTATATCAATACAAACTTACAAATATAAGGACGACATATTCGATCATTATACTATTTATGACCAGTGACAAGATATTAATAAAAAATAAATTTAGATTAAACTTAAATCAACTGAACAACAATATATACAAAGAAAAGTACGTTCTTTTGTCATCTCTATATCGAAAAAGTAAATATAAAGTTACAAGTGTAAAGACGATAAACTCGATTACTATCTATGATCAACGACAAAATGTTAATAAGAGATAAATATTTAAGATCAAACTTGAATTATCGATGATTCGACAATACAATGAAAAAAGTATGTTTTTTTATCAACTTTCTAACAAAAAAAGTAAATGTAAATTGACAAATATAAAGACGATAGACTATATTATTATTTATGATCAACGACAAGATATTATAACAAGCGATGATGATCTGATAAAACAAAGAAAAAGTACATTTTTATCATCTTTCTATCGTAAAAGTAAATAATAGATTAACACATTATAATCAAATTTTAAAGACATATAGGATGAGTTCAAATAAGGCATTACACTTACAAACAAGACAGGTACTCATACATATAAAAACTTTAACTAACATTTGTCCAGTATTATTTGTCATAATTTCTATTTTTAGAGTCAAATTATAAACTTTGACTAACATTTTAAGATACATTTTTTCATCATATTAATATGTAAAAAATTGTAATTTATAGTACTTTTTATATAGTTTTAGAATATATAATTTTTTTGTTTAAAATATCAAATTAATATGATCTAATTTATCTTTGAAAATTAGTCAAATTGACTTTCGATAAGCGTAACATGACAAACAATTTCGAACGAAGGAAGTATTTTTTATCATGAATTTTTTCAGTGAGCTAAATTAATAAAAATGATTTTTAAAAAATGATACTCTGCGGTAGAAAAAAACCTTTATTTGATAACTACCTATACAAAAAATTCATGCTTTATATTTCTTTCATCTTATATAAATATCTGGTACAAATAAATTGTCGTGTCAAACAAACTTGTCCTTGTAGTCGCACCAAAATATAAAAGTATAGTTTTCATTAATTAACATTTAGTGTAAATTACCCGCAAAGAATATCCTCGGATATGCATTATATATCAAATGTCATAGAGTCAATCTTCTTTCTTTTTCCTTTTAACTAATCACATTAAATGTAATTACCAATAAAATTCTTTTAATCGAAGAGCTCGATTGACGTGAAGAATAAAGAATAAAGAATAAAGAATAATTAATTTTAAATAGATAAATTTTCAATTTATGGGGTAGTTGGAATTCTTAATCAGTGCGAAAATCACTTATTTGATTGATGGTAATTGATATTCATCGTCTCATATTTAATTATGATAAATTAAATAATATAATTTATTTTGAAATTAGTTATCTTAAAATTATAATATTATTTTTATATATAATAATTTAAAAATAATTAATTTCGAAACAAATAATTATATAATAACTTATTCATCGACCAAACTAGGAGTATTCGTAAGATACCAATCAATATGGCCCCATCTTTGCTATCATCGGCTAAAATCCTAAACTAAAAAGTCCAAAATAAAAGATAATAACATTATTGCCCCCTTAAGTTATTTATAAATTTACTCTTAGTCCAAATGATGTATGATTAGCATATTAAAATGAGTGCTTTGGTCCCCTTTAAAAGAAATATATGTTATATTTAGTCTATTTTTTAAGATTATGTTATTGCCTAATACTAGATAAACGTTATATAAATTTAACATATAAGTAAGATAAATACTTAATTTTACGATTCATTATTTTTTTTGACTCGATAAGGATTTTAATCTAGCACCAATAGGTAAATGGAGTGCGTAAGTGGTCCTCACTTTCCAAAGCTAGAATCTTTTAGCTCCTTTTACTTGATCCGAAATCGTTCGATCTAGCCGTGAGTAGGATAAAATTAGTAGAACAATGAATAATCATGATAAATTTGCGAAGATTCACGAACAACAACATATTCAATAATATCCCATAAATAGAGTAAAAAAAAAGATACACCAACTATATTCTTATCTTCTCGAGAATAGACGTTTTCTAAAATACACATTGCATGACAATTGGATCTAAAGTGCACATTTCGACTAAACTTTTAATCAAATATGCTCAGTCAAATATCATAAGAATAAAAATCAAATTTCATCAATAATCAAAGGACCAAAAATGTTACTTACCAAAAGGGAAAAAAAAGGACCAAAATTTGTTGTCTTGAGTCTTGCCACATCAAATATTCAATTTCCTTTTAAAAATCATCCACTCAAGAAATCACACACAAAATCTTCAAAAAAAAAAACCATAGGTTATTTTTTTCAAACCTATATATACTTTCTCCTCACATGTGCTTCACACTATATACTTTTTCATGACTTATAAAATTACCACACAAATATAATATATAGTTTTTTAACTTAATTTCTTAGCCATGGCTATAGAGATGGAGAGAAATAACAAGGTATATGTAGCAATAAATTCAGATATACATGATGGTTTTTTAACCTTACAATGGGCACTCAAAAGATGGAGTCCTCACTCAATTACTATTGTTATTCTTTATGCTTCTAATAACATATGTAAAGATTATGTTATAACACCAAGTAAGTGTAATTCTATACACATATATATATTTGATTGATTTAAACACCCTTTTCTTCTTCTTTTTTTTAATTTTAATTTTTTATTGTTGTTGTATAGTGGGAAAGCTACCAAGAGGATCAGTAAATGAAGAAAAATTGAAGGATCTTGAAAAGTTAGAAGAAGCAAAAAATCAAAATATACTTTGGAGATACAAAGTTTTTTGTGGAAATGTATATGTTTTTTTTTAATAATATCTTTTTTGAATATATATATATATATATATATATATATATATATATAAACTTTATGTTAACAAAAAACTAATCTTTTTTTTTGTATAGGTGAAAGTTGAAGCAATCAAGATTGAAAGATATGATGAATCAATTCAAAAATTCATGGTGGATTTGATCTATGGTCTTAAGATAACCAAATTAGTCATGTCATTGACTTTTATGAAACCTTCATCATGGTACCAAAAAAAAAACAACAAAAAAACCCTTTTTTTTGAATTTTTTTTCTTCTAATTTTAATTATTTTTTTGTGAATTTTGTTTTTATAGGAAATCAAGAAGTGCAATAAGTGGATCATTTTTTGTGCATAGACAAAAGCCAGAATTTTGTGAATTATTTATTATATGTGGAGGGAAATTGGTTTTTTTAAGAGAAGGAAATAATGAAGGATTAATTGAAGATGATGAAGGAATTATGGTTGCTAAATCAAGATCAATGAGACAAAGTTTTAGAGATTTGGTTGTAAAAATGTTTCCTGAAAATAGTTCAAAATTGTTGAAAAATCAAAGTGATTTATCATCATCATCAACAAGTAATATTGAATTTGATCAATGGGAAAAATATAAAAAAGAAATTGATAATTATATGTGTCAATTATTATCTTCAAATTTTGAAGAAATTGATGATTTTGTTGCTGATGAGATTCTCCACAAGAACATCATTACAGAGCTTGTTATGGCAGAAAATATGGTAAGTACTAATACATTTTTATATTATTAGCGTATTTTAACTTGTTATAACAAATAATTTATATTAGTTTCTGAATATACTTTTTATAGACGATAATCTAGAATTATCTTCCGAGTAATTGAACAGATATTTGAAGATAAACAATAAATTATGTGGCTATGATTAGTTGGTGTAGTTGCAAAAGGGATTTTTATTTATTTGACAAGTCAACTTTGGGTTTCTTTTAATTTCTTTATTTTGTTTTTATTTTAAATTTCTTGCTTAATTTGAATGATAATTTTCATCATTGTGAGAGCGTAAACTAGTTATAATTTGTTATTTGATGACGAAGCGTACTTTGATATTCGTTTAGATACCTGCTATCTTTCACCATTGCAAATGATGAATAACTAGTAACGTTAACGTATCTCGTCTTTGTTGGGATTTGAATCAGGACTTTCAATGTTTCTTACTGACTTCATTGAACGTTAGGCCATATAAATATGTGCATAAAGTTTAATATCCTAATTACATTGTTTTTTTTTAAAAATGAAATTTTGAGTTTTTTTGTTATTAGACTATGCAAGAAAAGAAAGAAGCCTTGAGAATCAAATTTTTGGAGGTAAAAGAAGCAATACAACTAAGCAGAGATGAAGCAAAATCTCATGTTGAAGCACAAGCTAAGGCTCAATGGGCTATCACTTTATGTACTAGAAGGGTAAGTGTTACGGTTTTACCGCACCGCGATTAATTCTACGGTGTATTAGGTAACTCTGTCCACCGAGGCTTTAGACATATGGGATTTGAACCTCGAGACCTTATGATTCTCAGTTCATTTCATTGATCACTAGACCATGTCCTTGGACGCGTTATGCTTTATAGCTAGTTTCATTTTGCAAATTTACATACTTTAACAGTTTGTTGTATCTATAGGCTGAGGAAATTGATGGTTGCATAAATGATGAACTCGCGCGTAAACCTGATCTAAAGAGAGAGTTAGATGCTACAAAAGACGAGCTGAGTGAACTTCACACGGAAGTAGAGGTCACGAAGAGTAAACTCAGCTCGAGTTTTGAACTACAACACGAGTTATCTACCAAGATGCAGCTGTCTTCTGTGGCAAGATCGCGTGCTGAGGTCCAAGTGGAAAAGTTATTGAAGCAGAGAATGGATACAGTCCAGGAGATTGAGGAGTTTAGAAGGCAAAGAGATGTTCTACGAAGAAGGATAACGTTTTGTAGAGAAAAAGACGCGATAGGTAATGCTTCAATGCTGATTGAACCGAGGCTCGAGTACAAGGAGTTCAGTGCTGCAGAAATTAGAACAGCCACAGATGGATTTTCGAATCTTATGAGGTTGAAATCTGGTGGTGATTGGACTGATGTGTATAAAGCTAAGCTTCATCACACATCAGTTGCAATCAAACTGTATAGTTCTGCTGATGTTGATTCTGAAGACACCTTTCAAGCTAAGGTAATTCAACACACTTTATTTGCAGTTAAATCGGTAGAATTTCATGTATCAAAATACTTTAGATGGAAAAAAATCGAAATATCCTCTGTTGTACTTGGGGGAAAATACGAGATGATATGCTAATGGCAAAGGTATGAGTAGCTCTAAATTAACGATATCATGAAAATAGTAACATGACATGTCTGAAATCCGAAAAATTCTGATGCAGGTGAAGTTCTTAAGTAATATGAGGCATCCTCATATGCTATCGATGATCGGATATTGCTCTGAGCTAAGGTGCATCGTGTTCGAGTATATGCACAATGGTTGCTTAAGAGACATTCTCTTCTCAGGCACCAGAGGCTCTAAAAGGAGGAATAAGGGCCTAAACTGGCAAGCTAGGATATGTATTGTAGCCAATGTCTGTACTGGCTTGTGCTTCCTCCATCATGCCAAGCCAACGCCCGTGGCTCATGGCAACCTGAACCCTTCAAAAATCCTTCTTGATCATAACTATATGGCGAAAATCCATGGTGTTAGGACACCTCTGTCATGTGACAGATCGAATATGAGATCAGATATCCGGGCTTATGGGAACTTAGTCTTACAGATTCTGACTGGAAGAAACTGGGCGGGGTTGGTTGAGGAGGCGATTATGATGGACCAGAGTAAGCTTATTGAAGTGCTTGATCCGATGGCCGGAGAGTGGCCATTGGATATAGCACTAGAACTTGGTAGAATTGGAATAAAGTGTTTGTCTGTTCATGAAGATAAGGAGTTAAACATGTCGAATTTGGCAAGAGAGATGGAGAAAGTGAAGAAGTTAGCTGATGAAATAGTAGCAAATGGAAGAAATCTAGATGATCAAGACTCAACAGAGTTTCCTAATTTCTTCCTTTGTCCCATTTTACAGGTTCGTTGTCTATTTTGTATTATGCTTTACTTGAGCCGAGGGTCTATCAGAAACAATCTCTCTATCCTCATAAGGTAGAGGGGTAAGGCTGCATCCACACCACCCTCCTCAGACTCCACTTGTGGTATTTTCCTACGTATGTTGTTGTTGTTGCAGGAAGTGATGAAGAATCCACATGTTGCAGCAGATGGATTTTCATATGAGTTAGAAGCTATAGAGGAATGGCTAAAGAATGGAAGAGATACATCACCAATGACAAATTTAAGGCTCAAGGACAATATTCTCACTCCGAATCATAGTTTACGTGCTCTGATCCAAGACTCACAAAAGAAACAATCAACTTCAACCAGATAGATAGATCGATAGACAGACAGATAGAGAGAGTTCAATAGGATTTTGTACATGCAGGAGAAGAATAATACAGGTACCAAAAGCAACAAGATAACTCATTCTCTTAGATTTTAGAGTAAACATGGTCTCAGAACCATCATTGACAAGTTCTTTACTGGTTGAATGTATCAAGAATGTCAATCATGTAGTTCTATAACTGAGTGTCATTGGTGCATGCTTTGAAACTCGATGCATATCTTTCTACCCTTAATACGATAAACGAATTACTAGGGACAATAGATAGTAACGAAAGAACAAGAACCTACAAAAAGTATTTCAATATAATGCTTCCATTCATCATAACCAAAAAAACAACTTACATTTCTATATATAAGAAGAATTAATTAACAGTTGAAATATATATGGAATTGCCCCATATAATACTATATTTTGGTGAAATCTCTGTAACCTCCTTGTGTATACCTTTCACCTATTTTAGCTACACTCTTTCTAAGCTATGCTTTGAATAACAAATTTCTTCCCTGAAGTTTGGCATGAAGCAAAAACAAAGTTTTTTCTTTTGCATTTCATCATGTGCCAACACATTTGGCCCAGTGGAAACACCTTGCTACTCTACTCGGTAACGAGTAGTCTAAGAGGGAAGAAGGATCTGTCATAATGTCTTCAGCCTTTGACCACGCATACACTCCTCGTTCTTGTCTGCTTCCAGGGACAGTGTTGTCTAAAACGAATGCTACTAATAGTGTGACCACCATGTTTAAGGACAGAAGTGCATTCATTGCAAAATTGAACTGTCAACAACACAAGGAAGAAACCAGACGTAAGTTGAGTAAAAAGTACATCTTCTATAGAATTCCGTTGTTATACACAAATTCCATGTTATACCAAATTGTGTGCAATCAGAGGCGGAGTCAGGATTTCAACTTTATGGGTTCTAGATTTTAAAATGACGAGTTCATGTGATAGTACAGATTTAACTAAAGGACAATAACAGAAGTCTTTAAGATGAACTCACTTGTGAATTTCCGGTATGTACTGGTCCATTGGATGCTGCTGCATAAGGAATTAGATAGCCAGGCAAGATTAGGCCGGTCTCTGGTGCATACTGCTGAAAATAAGCGGGGACCGACAAACCAAAGAACAAGGATACACCAACAATTATAATGTTTCGGGAACTTGCATTTTGTGTATACTGCAATGTAGATAGTCCCAGAGCCACAATAAGAGCCCATGTGAAGCACAGTACCGCGGCTGCCAATGCTTGTGGTATAGAAGCAAGAATAGCACCAATTTTACCTACCACATCAGTTAAGAAATAAGAGGTTACATGTCTTTGCTAATGAACTTGCTAGCTATTCAAAGACGTCTTCAAGGCAACATCGTTTAGGCATTTTTCATATTAATAGAAGCAAATAACAAGAACAAAAATGTTCAGTATCTAAAAGAATAGACCAAGAAGGCAGTGCGATTTATGAAGCATAGCACTTAAAAACTTATCGAGAGGCAGAGCCAAGATTTGAAGCTTACGGGTTCGGGATTCTAGTTCTTTTAAGTTACTAGGTTGTTCTAAATTAATAACTAGTACATATCCTCAATAGATTTCCTAAGACAAATACAGGATCAGGACCAAAGCTACTAAGTTCGACCGAACCCGTAAGCTCAACTCTAGCTCCGCCACTGAATTTATTTGAACAATGCTACATGTTCCATTGATGAAAGTCTTCTTTATGGTTGAACTGCTAAATAGCAGGTTTCTGTCTCTCGTGTTTTCACATTTATTAACAAAATTCATGAACCAGGACAGTATTGTAAAGGGAGAACGGAGACGAAGAAAATCTTGCAATGCCTCTTTTCCATTCATCTAACAAGTATAGAAATTTCCACAGAAGCGGACTAAAAAATAGAACTCGGGGAGTACTAACTAGAAAAAAAAGAAGGGATAGGATAAGCTTTTTCCTGCTTCAATGAAGAATTGGTCTTTCATTAAGTCATACCTACAAAGGAGAATAGGATTAAAAGTACTGCTCCAAGCTGTACAGCCCTTCGGTTTGCTACTTTCGTTGCATTGATCGTGTGTACATTCTCTGTCAAAGTTGTTGCCCCAGTACCCGTTCCCCAAAGTCCAGCCAATACACTACAGAAACCTTCCAGACCAATCCCCCTGCTGACTATACCTGGGGTTGGGGGTTTCAAATTGATTCGTATTGCGGCGGAGTGATAACTTCCAATCTACAATGTGCAAATCTTAATCAATAATTAGTCTTGAATTATGACAGATAGTAAGATCAGTAAAAGACAACTTTTTTTCTTTTCAAGAGTGAAGGATCAAAAACACACCAAATTTGAGTTCCTTGCCTAAACTATCAAGTGAGCGAATTTCCCAGCTATCACCAAATGTTCATTGAAACACACCTCGATCCTGACTAGATAAAATGTGTTTCGATAAACATTTGGTGATAGTTCAATTATGAAACTTGATAAACAAGATAATTCAGGTGTGTTTTTGACCCTTCGATCTTCTCAAAGAGCAACATGAAAGATTTTACAGGAACCAAAAACAACAAAGAAGGAAGTTTTTCCTTTTTAAATCTTGCTGGTGAAATGCTGGTCAGCATAGAGAAAAGAAGAGTAAGATTCCTTTTCCTCTTATAATAAATTATAAAAGAAGATGATATGCCAGAACCCAGAAGTGCCAAATTGTGAAAATGAGACCTAATGTTGGTGACACACTTAACTAGAATGATTTCGATACCATAAATGACACATTTACACAGGTAACTGCTAACTCACCGAGTCAATGGAAGCAACCAGTGACACAATAACCATAATGATTGAAGTTCGTAACCGAAAGGTCGGTATACCCCATTGGAAAGGGTAAGGAATCCTGACCCAGGCAGCAGTTCTCATAGCATTGGAGACATCAGTCCTACAATGCCTCATTGTATTTGCATGCTTTTGACAAGCATCAATAAGGATGTTGGAGTTTGGTATGTCGGGGCTACAACCCTTGAAGTTGTATGCACCACCAGCTGTCAAGAAAAACGCATACGCCCAAATGATCATAACACTAACAGGGACCTGCAATAATTCTTTTTGTTCGTTAGAAAACAGATGAACATGTGATGACAGTTTCCGTAGTAGCTGAAAAATCATAATACATCTCCCAAAAGAGTTCTCCATAAGAAAAGTCTTGGACTAAATCCACTAATATTATCTTGTTCGGAGGCTCCCGTCTCAGACACCCCTCCACCTCCCAAAAGAAAATATTCAAAGAGAAAATAAGAGGAAGCAGAAACTACGTACAGCATATATACGAAACACTCGGTAACCAAAAATGGATATTCCTCCAAGGTACTGTAAAGAGAAATGACAGAATATAGTTAGTGAAAGAAAACAAAATCTATACTAGAGCTCAGAAGTGAGACACTGAAAACCTATGTTACTCTGACTCTTCAAAAATGTCGATAGGTGCATGTCGGATCCTCCAAAAATAGTGTATTTTTGGAGGATTTGATACGGTTCACGGGTGTGTCAGTATTTTTGGAGTTAGAGCAACATAGCTGAAAATCAGCTCATCATCTGATATTTAAGAGAGTATCTTATCCATGCCAATACAAAGCATTTTTCTTTAAAGTTCTATCAAGTAAGAAAGATTTCAGTAAATAAATGGAAAAATTCACCTATGCAAGTCGTATACCAAAAACAAAACTTATGATCATAAAACATTCATACAGCTACCTACCAAGGTAAAAATAAGGATAAGTAGTATTTGAGGAAGGCTGATTTCTACACAACTACCAGCTTGTGGAAAGCCATAGCTAAAAAATGCTAAACCCACTGCAGCTACTGTTGGTGCGACCACAACGGGATTTACTAACCTGCAGGATATGTTCTTAAAACATATTGATTAATTCTCGGAAGTGTCTTAAAAATAGAACTAAAAGACTGATCAAGAAAGTCATATTTGTGAAATACAAGCTCCTACAAGGAAATTACAAAAGGGGGGCTGGTCAAGAAGGATAATGAGTAAAGAGCTCAAATATTACCGTAGAAAAAGGGACATCAAACCACTGTAACCCAAGAAGCTCTGGAAAATCGATCCAACAATTATAGCTCCTTGTAACTCCCTCATTATGTACCTAAATTTCTGTGGACACCCAAAAAGTTTCCATCAACAAAAACCATCATCTATTACAAGAACATGTGTGTGTGTGTGTGTATATATATATATATAAAATTTCACGTGCAGTCAATATTGAGGGGTAGAGACGTTATTTCCAATAGACCATCGACTGATATATAAAAAACATTTACCTAAACAAAGTCTCACTAGGATGACTTCATTTTAACTTACATGATCAGCAAGATTCCGGTACTCCTCAGAATTCATGATAACTAATGCAGGAGCCAAATATACAAATGAACTCCCTTGAACTAACGGCAGACGGGTGCCAAAATATGAGTGCAGTATTGTGGTAAGGCCAGACAATAGCAGCACTGTGGAAACCACATCAGCAGTGTCTTTCTGTCACCACATGGAAAGAGAAATCAATGAGAATGACAAAAAACTTGCTAACTAGATTCTAATAATTCAAGATGTAAGTTCATAAGAAACAACTCACATCACTTCCACCCATGGTGGGAACAGTAATCAGAGGGATAAAAATAAGTGAACCAGCCAATGACAAATAGTGCTGCAACCCATAGAACATAAGAGGCACTGCAGTTTAAAGACCAAAAAGTGGTCAACAGTGATCAACATAGAATCACAGGAGATCATGCATCTGAATAATTTCACCATGAAAAGTCTTTGCTACTTCATCGTGAATAAAATTCACCATGACATTTATATTATACCATATTCTTTGACAAGGGTAACATAATTTATACCACACGTGTAATTATTCATTTTTTTCCAACAGAGACAATTTTGTGATAAAATAACATAATTTTTGTTGAAGTGTGTGACCATCTCATCTAAATGCTTAAGCTACTATTACAGAGAGCACATTTTTATGATTCTACATTAATCAATATACAACAGAAGCTTCAGAGATCTGTTTATTTAGTCAAAATATCTTGATTTTAGCAATGACTGTTACAGTGCAAACCTATCAATGCAAATTGGATGAGGACTTAAATGCATACAACGATTTCTTGGAATGCAGCTAGTTAAAAAAGAATTTTATATTTGGTTCAAAATCAAGAGAATACAACTTCGCCACAGAAAGAAAATATGGGAAAGTAATGGCAAAACAGAATGGTAAAAACTTACCTCCAACAGGCGTTTACATCAACCCAATGAATGCAAGGCATGTGTCATGCATATCACTTTATTGGTTTGGTGTAAACGCCAGGTGAGGGAGGGTGAATATTTACCAACAAAAAGTGCATATAAACTATCTTTGTTGTTTCCCTTGGTGAACTGAACCAAAATAAACTGTGCTTCTTTATAAATTCACTTCTTTAATCTATGTCTATACTACACTAAAAGTTAGAAGCCCTAAGTGTACTGTTGAACTACCAAAATATCCATTGAAAGTCGACATGCCATTTTACTCTTCACCACCACGGAGTAAAATTACCTTTGATTTTATGATTAATTTGAACTACATTAAGCAGGGTAAATAGGAAGAGATCTTGTATCTACCAATACTTATTGTTGATGTGGTAATTATCTAAATTTTATTTACAATAATTACAATGTCAGTTTTTCCACATTTCAACTTCAATTTATTTGCCACCATTAATAACATTCATGTATAACCTTTTCACATCCTTTATTGCACTTTATAAAAGTGCATAGCTATGTGTTTGTTCACTTTATCATTTTCTCTTGTTTATATCAGAGCATTACCATTTGCAAGTTCCCTTTTCTTCATAATATCCTATTGCTCTTCCGTCTGGCATATCTTCTTAGCACCATTTGCAATAGACAGATAATTTTATATCTTTGTTTGTTAGTTGGCTTTCTAAATAGATAAATTTAAGTTCTACTTGTTGCCTACTATCTAGGAGTAAAAACATACCCGCACCGCATCAAACCACATCAACTTACCACGATTGAGTAATTTCATAATGTGAGAATACGTATCAATTAACCATGGTTATGTGAAAGAAGTCTGTGAAAACAAGTGTCTTGCATGTATGTGAAAGAAGTCCATATGCAAGCAAATATCTTGCATCTATTGGTTTGGTGTAAGCACCAGGTGTGGTAAAAATCAACTCGCACCCAATGTATACACCAAGCCAATGAATACATATCACATACACTGTGATCATTGAACCATAGTTAATTAATACACATTCTCACATTACTTTATCATTATCCATGGTAAATTAGTATATGTTGATCAACCACCAGGTGTTGGTAAGTTTTTACCATTAATTAATCATCCGATCTCATAATTGAACGATGGTAAATACATATTGCAACCAATGTTTACACCAAATCAAGCACTTCACATTTAACCTTAGCATCCAAAATTAAGTTGAAAATACATATCACTTAACCCTGATTAAGTGATAAATATGTGTATGAAAGATGTGTTTTGCATTCATTAGGTCGGTTTAAACATCGGATGCATATAAGATTTTACCATGGATTAGTGGGATAAATGGTCCATCTACTCTTGATAGACATTTTAGTATTCAATTTTAGACTTAAGGTTTCCCCAGTTTAAATATAGTATCAATAGATAGATTAGTTTCCAATGGTGAACCTATGTTTATGTCTACTGTAAGATGTCTAATTCATTTTTCTTAATAGTGATAAGTTGTCTACTGTACATTGTCTGAGGTGGCTTTAAAATGCTTCTTATGCTTGAATTTACTTTCCACAAATGACCTTCTTAAGATTATACCCTTTCAATCACAGCTCGGACTCTCTGAAATTGTTGTCGCACCCGTGTCGGATCCTCTAGACATCCACAACTTTTGGAGTATCCAACACACACACCCATCAACATTTTTTAAGAGTCCAAGCAACATAGATTTCAATTCGGATCAAACAAGGCAATCTAGAAATATAGCAGTGTACTTCAGTGTTTGAAGGCAAAGTGAGAAAAAGAAAGAGAGGTGTGGGTGTCCTTATTTGGTGATAGTGTAAAAACCAAAAGGTGTTTGTTCATTTAGTTGGTGATCGAATGAAAAAACAAAGTGCTTTTTTCATTTTTGGTGATAAGAGTGAAAACCAACTCAGCACTGTTGGTAGTGAATGCTAGAAAATACAGATTTTACTCAAATTATAAAACTTCAAAATGTTTGAGATATAACATCCTTGTGTTCCAAGGGAACTCGAGCAGGCACAATATTTGTGATATGAACCAGCATAAAAATTCCTCCACTCCTTTACTTTCTTGCAATTTATCTCTTCATACTTGTTCAACTGAAAAACTAATGAGTTTGTTATGCAGCTTATTTATCTCAGTTTTCAGTCGACTAAATCAAACTAAGTCTACTCAATTTGGAGCTCACAGGCCACTAACCTCTTGTGTTTTCAGAAGGAACGTTCTGTACAAATTTAAGCAAGACAGATAATTACAGTTCCTTATATCAAGGATTGAATGTGTTATTGTGATTGCACATAAATAAATAAAAAGCCACCCATTCAAATTTCACTGATTCACCTACATTACTCGATCTATGCTGCTCGGATCCTTCAAAAATATTAGCAGGTGCATGTTGGATCCTCCAACAATAGTGCATTCCTGGAGGATCTGACACGGGTGAGGCAGCATTTTGGTTAGACTGAGCAACATAGACTGAGATATTTCTCCCTGCTTCGCTTTGTGCTCTACTTATGTGGTCACGGAACAGCCTCTTCTTAGTGATGATATTCTAAAAGATTCTTAATTTCCGCGAAAATCATTTGACATAAAGACACTAGAATAAGAATCACAACCAAGTGTAAGGGAAAAATGATTAGTTCAAGTCGGAGACCATACAACAATGTTAAAAGCAGAATAAATACTAACCAACACCCGGATTTTCCCTTAATCCACATTTCATCCGCGGAGACTGATGCCACCCTCCGTAACTAGGGTCCTCGCCATTGGGATATATGCCCATTCCTACTTCTTCATCCACATTGCCGTCATCCTTCCGTGGTACTTCTGTAACTGGAGTAGCTGGTTGAGCTATGTGTCCATTCCCATTCCCATTAACAGCTCCATTAGCACTATCACCATCATTGCCATTCTCATTCCTAGCATCTTTCCTCTCCTCATTATGACCTCTCAAAATAGGCTCCATCTCAGTTCTCCTCCCAAGATTTTCACCTTTTCCTCTTCCTCTTCCTCTTCCATTTCTCAAACCCTCGTTGTTTGACCCGGAAATTGGCTCGATTTCAACCCCTCTATTCCTTGCCCTTCCTAAAATAGGATCAAGCTCAATCTTTGGAGATACAGTTTCAGTTTTATTAACCCCTCTTTCCAAATCAAATCCAACATTCTCATTACTACTCACATTCAGATCTCTACCATTATCAAAATCCCTCCTACTATGACCACCACCTCTTTCAGTCTCACCAGAAAAAGTTGTTGACACAAAACCAGTCCTCTTAGCCCAAGATTTCAACTCTCTAGGATCATAACCTTTCTTTGGTACAAAAGGCTCAATCTTTGGATTTACCCCCTTTTGCCTCTCCATTCTTTCTTTCATGTCTGAGTTTGACCCACCTTCCATTTCACTATTTCCTCAAATGGGTATCAAGAAAACACCAACAAAATCAATTCTCTCACCCCACCACACAAAAACAAGAAAAGACCAAATCTTTAAAGCAAAGAACTAAAGTTTCAACTAATGCAATAAAAGGGTGTCAATAAAACACCAACAAAATCAAATCTTTCTTCTGCTTCACCCACCCCCACTACACAAAAACAAGTAAAGAACAAATCTTTAAAGCAAAGAACTGAAGTTTCTGATAATGCAATAAAAGTGTCAATAAAACACCAACAAAATCAATTCTTTCCTCTGGCTCTCTCACCCCCCACAACCCAAAAACAAGAAAAGAACAAATCTTTAAGCAAAAAAAGAAGCACTAATGGGGTTGTCAGAGTGAAGTTAACATGATTTTTCTGAGCTCTTTCAAACCATTAATGGCTACTGCTTAGCCAGTAAGAGCTCAAAATACTACTACTACTATATTACTGCTCAGTTGTTGCTATCAACAAGCTTAAGTTTCTTCTTGGAATAGTGTGGAAGTGTAAAGACAAGAGTGCCATTATTGTGTAAGTTGCCGTTGAAAAATAGCGAGGTTTGTTATCCGTTGAGATTATTTTCTTAAATTTCATGTCAAGTTTAAAGTCAAAAACAAATAAATTAAAACGAAAAGATACATACAATTATGTCACTTTTTCAAAATTATGTGATTTGGCTCCCTTAGTTTTCAAGCATGTTGTCCCTTAGTGAGTTCATGTTGTCTTTACCTAGTAAAAGGAAAACAATTTGTCTCTTCTCTTGAGTGATTCATGGACTTGGTGATGAATGATGATTGTCACATTTTGTTGAAAAGGAACATTTTAGTTGGTTTAGGTTCATTAGGTTTAAGAGAATATTTTTTTTTAGATATTCAAATTAAATTATGTATCTAAACATATTTAGTTCATATATTTATTTTTTTAAAATTTAAATTAAAAGTGTCTTATTGAAAAACTTTTTAAAATTGAAGTATTTAATCGAAATATAACTTAGTTCGAATGTTAAAATAAAATATAATAACAAGTTTAAGGGATTAACTATTTATTAATTCTTCCTTTCTTTTACATGATATTGTTCATGTAACTAATCCATTCTACGTAATCAGTACAAATGGCGAGTAACTTTTGTAGTTATCAGAATTAAATAAGAAAATTATGATTATAGGATAATTTTTTTAAAATGATATTATATATCTTATAAGTATATCAAAACGAATAAATTGAAATTTACATCGAAAGCTCTTATATTTAAAGTAGAGTGTTCCCTAATAAAAGTGTTTCGAAGAGTGAAAATAAGAAAGTCATTTAAAAAAGCTGGTAGATCATTCTCAAATTTTTAAGACAAAAAGGTACTCAAGATATACATGAAAAAAGGAGATTTTAGTGATTGATTTCCCTAATCTTGATTTTTCTCTAAATTTAATTTCTGTTTAGTGACTGATATTGACAACTCACTGAGATTGTACCAAACTTTGTATTTAAAAAATTATTTCTTACATGAAGTGAAACGGACACAAGAGCTTTTAATGTGCAATTTAGTAAAGATCGAAAACAAAATAATATATAGTTAGTAAGCCATGTGCAAAAGTATAGCACTAAATAAGTATTTAAACCATATGTTAATTGTCATGATTTGGTTGGCTAGAAATTAATAGGTGATAATAAAGTTTAACAAGAAATAAAGTGTTATTATTAGTGAAAGAAAGCATAAAATTCAAAGGCCTTAATGGAAGTGTTGATTTGAAAAAGTAATGTAAGAAAGCCAAGTAAAATGAAGTTTATTTATCCACGAGAATTGTAACAGAGCGATAAGTATTCATTTATCTTTATTTAGATGTCTTAGCTTTTTGATTTTGGGGGTTATACCCTGAATATGGAATAATCACTAATTGTTTGATTTTTCATTTCAAATTCAAAATTAATCAAACTCTAATACAAATATCGAATAAGTAAAAGGGTAGAAAGTATTGTCTATTCTACCAACAAGATTCACTATGAATTTTATATCTTGAAAAGATATCAAACTAATCAGATTTAAGAATGGGATCCTAATAATTACAATCTATAATAGTGTGTATATATATATACTAATTATATGTTTTTTTTTTTACAATCTTAAGAAACAAGATAAGATTGGCACTTTGGAGTTGTTGATGATGATGATGCATAACCAAACAAAAGTTCTTTGACTTCATCATCTTGTCTTTGCTACCATTCTACTTCTCATATTCTCTTGGACTCTTTTTTTCTGTTTTCTTTCTTTTACTCGGTGTTCGATACTTATTTTAAAATCTGAAATTTAAATTAAATTTTTTTACAAAGTATCATTAAAGGTACAAAGTAATTTTATCCTTTAATATTTAGACAAATAAAAAAAAATCGCCTAATATTTTTGCTTACCAGAACATAATCAATTTCGAATGGTTTTCCTTCAAAATACAAGCTTAAATCCATTGGAACTTTGGATTTTCATTCTCTTTTAAAATTATTGCAAATCCTTTTTGCTCAGACAAATAATTTAGAAAGTTTATCCTTTTATACTTTTTCAATGCAAGAAACTGCCTTTTAGAGATCAGATTAACATAAAATTAATTGAATTTATTATATTAAAGCCAGATAAAAGTTTCACAGATTCTTAACAGTAACCTTTACAATTGATATCCTGTAAATGTTTGATTGGAGTGAATCTTACTTTATTGCTCTCTTTCCAAGATCCTCATCTTTCCTCAAATCTCTTTTTATCATGATAGAGATTTACGACGTTTATTGAGAACATGACTTTATATGATAGAATATTGGGATCAAATTAGAAATAAAAAAATGACTAGGTAGTCGATCGTTGTCGAACATGGCTCATCTGCAGTATCTTTTGTTTTTCGTTCTAGTACAGGTTAAGGGATCAACAAGACTAGGGAACTAGCCATGATGGCAATAAACATTCAACTTATTAGTCTTCTATAAGTAATTTGGACATCTCCTAGTGCAAAAGTATGATAAAGATGTGCTTTTGTGAGATAAAGATTGGATTCTAAAAGATGTGTGTGTGTGTGTGTGTACACAAAAAGGAGATGAAGAGTGATTCAGACTCTAGAACACAAGAAAGATCATGTGCAACATTTTTGTATTTCAAGGTAACAACAGCCCATGCTTTGTCATTTCACAATATATCTGACATCCCATATATACAATGCCAATGAGAATTTGAAGCTTCTCTTGAATGCTAATAATGGTCAATGATTAGATAAGAAGTGTAACCTAAGAAAGTGGGAGTTTTAATCTCCATGGTATGGCTAAACGGTTAAGGCATCCAGATTGTAGTCCCAACTACAACACTTGGTGTGATTCCACCTGTTCTATTAAGGTGAACAACATTACCTTGGCAACCTGCCTGCTCGTATACTTTGACAGACCGTCTGGTGGATCAGTGAAGGTATGCGTAAGCTGGTCAGAACACCAAATATGACAAAAAAGAAGAAGTATAGAAAGAATATTTATGATGCTAGAGCAAGAAATTAACAAAAGATAAAAGTAGAGCTAGCCGCAGGTCTTAGGTTCACAGAATGGAAGCAAAATCATTCTCTTATAGTGAGTCCAAAATCAGTGGCAAAGAACAACCATAAACAAGAGTTAATAACATCATGCTAACTAGAATGATGAAGCAACATGGAACTGCCAAATATGTGGAAGCTATATCAATCATAAACCACTAGCAGAAAAGATCACATGCCTTCTCAAGAACACATTTTGTCATATTGAAGAACGCAACTGTATCACTGATTAGCTGATTGTAGAATATTTACCATTGAACAATATGTGTTAGATGTACTTCACTACTGAATCACATATTACTCCATGTATAAGTTCTAGTAAACCAACAACAACTTCAGAAAAGATAGTAATTTGGATGTAAGAAAACTTGCAAAATCATCTTCAATAAAAATCATCATAAGATCTCTTAGTGTGTGTCCTATATGACTTCCTAGAGAACTCAACTGTACATTTTCAATATCCTACGATATTTGACATGATGCATGAACCATTTTAAAGATTCAACGAAATGTTAGTAAATACATAACGACCTTTAGGATAAGGATATGCACTCATTCATATTAAGTTGAAGTACCCAAGCCTTCGTACTGGCGGAACATACCCATGTCCTACATGTGCTTAAAGGGAACTCCTTAAGAGGTAGTTAGGATCCGACTGTCAATTGCACAAGGCAGTATGGTAGACACAGAGGTACAAAAGAGGTAAGGCATACAACCTTCAAGTATAAGATATATGGCCTTACGTGTCAGGTGTTGGTACATGATACAAAAACGAGATAATTGCAAATGGAAACATAGTCAATAAGGTCTATATTAGTGCGCTATAAAACTGTACATGTTAGGGAACATAGAAATTTTGTCTTGAAGTTTTTAAATAACCAATAGAGAGAAATAACCTATCACTTCTCAATTTCTATAATATGTCCTCAACTTTCAAGCTAATTGTACTCCATCTTCATATCGTTATGGAGTCCTTTACAATCAAAAGAAAGAAAACATATACTCAAAAAGCATTTGCCTATGCCCTTCAAATCACCACCATACAGATCCTTCTCCATACATGCAAAAGTTTTTAAAACTTTAACGTAAACATATGAGAGAATCAATATCTACTTAGACCATAATATCACTAGATAACTAATTCTATACTTGGATAGAAATTTATCACATAGCATAAATTGCTGAAGTTAAGGCATATAAAGCTTGCAATGGCTCTGACAGAGAAATGTCTACTTCATGCATTCAATTTGCCCTTGGAGAATTCCTTCTTCAGAATCAAAGGTACAAAGAGATTGAACTAAACAACTTCTCAGATATCCTATTCTAGGCCATAACTAAGCATCTAGTGTTCAGCTTCTGCTTCACTTTTATGCAATGTCTGACAATGAGCACAGAGCACCAGGGTACCATAGGTACTACAATACATCATATGTCAAGAAACCCCAAATTTCTTGTGTCTTATAGAATACAACTCTCTCAAAACTCAAAGGCCCACAGATAAAACAGTGAAAACATCATGGCAGATCACACATCCAATGCACACAGAACATCCACTTCTCCTATTTGATTCATCTAAACATTATTCAGGGATAAGCTCAAAACATTATACTCAACCCAAAAAATATAAATTACAAACTAACAATTCATGCAGCAAATTCAGTATTCAACTCTTCTTTCTGTTGACACTTGACACTAAAACATTAAGAAAAGAAATGGCTCCGACTTGAGTGGAAGGTATACATCAACTCCAACTAGTTTATAGTTGAAGTTTTCTGAAAGACAATGCCTTTCAGCATGTGCCATCATTTCCTCGTATCAATCTTGCTATTAGCGAGAACACAAATCACACTCGTAAAGTTGGTTTGGGTGTGTAGATGATATATACCAAAACCATTGCAACTGAAATAGCTTTCTTACAAACAAAAATAACAACTTTTAACAGCAAGCCATTGCACAACCAATTTACATTCAGCTCCTCGACCTCGAGGAACTTCCCTTACCATAAATTACTATACTGCTTAGCTCCACTATTTGAAATTTCTAATCCAGATTAACATCAAGCTTAACACGTAGAACAATAAAATTGAAGAGTATTTCAAGTTCAATAGATTAACAATTCTATATCACACTGAAGAATATACAATTACAACACACATGATTACATAAATCACGAAACCCTAATAATCCATTTTAACCACATAAAAATCATCTTTACTTCGAATTTACCACTGCTAGGGTTCTAACTTGCTGTTCCCTGTATCGGCGCTTGAGGTAACATTCCAGAATTTCCATAACGCAGACGTACCTCTTCATCTCTTCCAGCTGCCGGCTCAGCTCCGCTTCCCGAGCCCTAGCTCGTTCCAGCCGCGCCTCCGTCTCAGCTAACCGGTCCCGAAGATTTTCAACCACCACTGCGTTCTCGTTCGCCGCCGGTAAAGTTCGGGTCCGTCGGGTCGGGTCGGTTAAGTCGTCTTTTGACGGTAATCGTTGACCGCCGTAACACATTTTGATTGGGAAATTTGGAATAGTGTTACGATCTTGTGATTAAAAACGAGAATCAGGAAAGGTGCAAGGGTTCGGATAAAATTACGGAATAATTTATTTTAAAATTATAATGTCATTTTATATATATATATATATATATATATATATATATATATATAAAATATTAAAAAAAAGATATGTCAAAATATTTATATGTTGACACTATGGTCAAGTCATTTGAATTTTTTTATTAAATTATTTGTTACAAAAGATAAAACTTAATTTAATAGTATGAAAAAAGGCGGAAGCTTAAGCGGAAATGAAAGAGGAGGTTGAGGGAAGCCACTAAATTGAGGGCTTCGCTCGCTCGCTCTAACGCTCGTTTAGTAGATAAAATTTAATCTGATAGTATAAAAATTTACGTCACTTACATTGTATATGACTCAAGTCCATATAATAATTGACCAATTATTTCACTATAACACCACTAACTATTATGTCTATTGTTTAAAAGTTAGAAAAAGATTATTTGATTCATAAAGCAAATTGATAGAGGGAAATAATTGTGTGTAAATTAGGTATATAACATATTATGTAGTTATATTCTCAAGTTATGGCATAAGAGTTTGATTTTCATTCTATAACATTTAATATATCAACTTATAGCATTTATTTAAACTAAAATATTGTTAATATTTATTCTGTAAAATTAGGATGAAAAATTAAAAAAAAATGATTAATTAAAATTGTATAACTTCCGTGAATTTAGTTAATGTTATTAACTGATAACAAATGTGCACCTTTTAAGGGATTTGAAAATATATTAATTATAGATATGCACCTTAATTGTCTCAATCCGTTTTAAATGATAGTTAGTTGTGATTTTTTATCCTTAAAAAATTGTATTCTGTTATCTTCTTTCTATAAACGTGTACCATTTTTTCTCCAGAAAGTAAACTATATTCGTATATTTGAATTCTGTCATATTTTATCGTTTTTTTTTTTTTTGGAAAAACAATTAAAATTGAAGGTTGAAAAAGTTTAGATTTGATTTGATGGAGAAAATTGTGTCAATTTTAATTAAACATGGTGGCAAATGAAATTTATCAGGTTAGTTTTTTAATAAATTATTATGTTTTTAGTATAAATTATTGGTTGTAGTTATATATATATTTTTTTTGTTGTCATGTATTGAATGTGTCGTATGTTTTTTTTCCATGTTATATTGCATATGTTCAATTGATATTTTTTTTTTGTGATACAATTATTCAGTGTTTCTAGTAATAAATATTTCCTAATATTAAATGTATTTTCATGTGTAATTAAAACGAAGAATGCTGTTAAATGTGATTACTTGTTAAAATTAAAAAGTTTACAGATTTTGATCAATTTGTAATTTTTTTGTTTTTGAAACAGTATGAACAATATCTGATATTTTGTATTAATAATGTATACATTTTGTATTTTAATGTATATAAATAGTGTATGAACAATATATACGAAAGTCAATGTTTATAGTTGTACGTAGCAGTGATTGATTTGTAATATATATATGAATTCTGTATAAAAATTGAATTAACTGTGTATTATTTTTTTTATTAAATTGGATAAATTGTGTATGAAAGTGTATTTTAGATTGTATGTAGCAGTTAATTGTGTAGTATGCAGTATGTATAAACATTGAATTTTGTATTAATTTAAAATTTTGTTATTGCATATATATGTGAATTGTATATAAATTGTGTATGAAGTGTGTATTAATTTTGTATAAAAATTGTATTAAGTGTGTACTAAACAGTGGATTAATTGTGTATTAAATTAAAATAGTGTATAAACATTGTAGTAAGTGTGTATTAAATTGTGTATGAAGTGTGTATACCATGATTCCTTTATTTCTGACGAGCACAGGGTTTTATGGCAAAAGGCTTGATTTGTATGTGAATAATCTCCGTGATTATCAACAGAAGTCAACAAGAAGAAAGTTCAAAGTATGTATTTTTGTTACATTATTTTTTATTCATTTTATATTGGAATTGCTATATATTCATTGTAAAAAAAAAAATTCAATTTTTTTACAGTGATTGTGGTTTATGCACATCTCTATTTGCCGAATACATGAGCAATGGTGTTTTTGATATATCACATATTGATATTGATTCAAAATATCATCGTCAAAGATATGCTACATTACTTTGGCATTATGCAAAATCAAAGAATGATGAAGGCGCAACAAGTGAAAGTGAAGTTACAGGAACAGTTGCTAGCAAGAAGGGTTGACCTCGAACTCATAAAGAACAAGTTATGGACACCACCAATTATCCTACTCCAAAATTCCGTATCAGGAAGTAGAAATCTCCATGGCACGATGTACATTTTTTTGAATGACTTATTTTTTTTTTAACTTATGAACAATTTATGTATTTTTTAAATTTTTTTATTATGACTACTGATGGTTTTATATAAATTATTACTGATTATTACTAATTGTCTATCACTTTAAAATATAGGAACACTGTATGAATCATGTATGAAAATTATATGAATTATGAATGTCATATTAAAATTTGATATATAGAACATAGATAAATGTTATATATATACTTATTTTTTTAAAAAAATTATATAAATGACAGACTGCTTCAATATATGTTTTTTAAATGATAAATGATAATAATTTTTTTTATAAATTGCACTTTTCAATATGTAATGTTGAATACAAACAGAAACAGATGTTAATTATATTACTGGTATGAATAATGTATGAATTATATCATATAAATTAATTTGTTAATTATATTACTGGTATGAAAAATGTATGCACTTTTCAATTTGTTTTGCATGAATACTATACACTTTCAAATACAAACAGAAACAGATGTTAATTATATTATTGGTATGAATAATGTATGAATTATATCATATAAATTATTACAAGCATAACGTATGAAAATTATATGAAATTAGTACTGACATATGATTCAACACCACAGTATGAATAAATATACAATTAAAATGTGTATGACCTTCTTGCATACAATTGTTTTGTATGAATAATATATGAATACGGTATATTTTCAAATATATTTTTTCAAAATACAAACAGAAACAAATGGTATGCATATTACTGGTATGAATAATGTATGAAAACTGTATGAGTTATAACATATTATAATTTGATATGTAGAACATAAACATACATTATTTTTTATATGCAAGTATTGAATGTATAAATTCTGTATGTAGTCCCCATTCATTATGCAATAACTGAATAAATGTTCTATGATTATATGAATTATTATTGTTAACATTTGTTAATATATGAACAGTTATATATACAATGTATGACATTTGTATGAAAAGTAATATGATTCAATAAAAAAACATGTTATAACAATGTAAACCCTCAAAAACACAGATGTAACAGTACAACATCATTGTTTTTGTACAGGATAATTTGAACATGTCTTCCTATTGTGTCCAACCTGATGACATCTACTGCATGTGTTTTTTGTCCTCTTGAATTTCACATCTGTGAACCTCTTCCACCGTTCAAATTTGGGTCTTCCTGCTGCTCTTTTTGGACCAGGCGGCATCATTTCTGGATCTGAAATATAACTTGGTATATCTCATGTACTCTCGCACGGGATAGGCTTGAATGTGGTATATCAAATGTGGAATTTCATACACATGTAATACAAAACTAATACAGTGAATCATACACAATTCATACATGTTTCATATATTGATGTTGTAATATTAAAAAATATATAATTTCATACACATAGTATACAAAAACATAATACAATATAATCATACACATTTCAAACAAACTTACAACATTCTTTCATATACAATATATTCAACACCAAATATACAAATCAAAACATAAAGTATAACCAATTATGGATATTAATATTCAACAGTATCATAAAACTTGATACAAAAAAATTTATACACAATTCATACAGATTTCATACACATTTTATATAAAGCTTAATATACATATCATACCACATTAATACAGTGAATCATACACAAATCATACATGTTTCATATATCGATCTTGTAAATGTGAAGTATCGATTTCAGAGGCTCTTGGTTTTTTGGATTTTGATTTTATCAATTCTTCTACAAAATCAGATTCAGAATCTGATGAGTCCTCAATTTCTTTTTCTTTCCTCTTCTTTCCTCTTTCTTTCGCCCTTTTCTCAAATTCATCTACTTTTTTCTTTTCTTTCCCTTTTCTCTTCTTCTCGTTTTCTTTTGGATGTTTGTTTGTTTGTTTTTTCCAATTTGATTTCCCTGATCTAGATTTAACTTTAACATATGAAGGTTGAGTTTGTGTTTGTGATAAAATTTTGAAAGATGGAGCATGAAAATCGTCTGAGCTTGCTTCATCATTCAACCTTCTACTTTTTCGCGGGGTTTCATTGCCTCTCTTCGACATTGTACGGTTTGTTTAGCGCAAGAGTTGAAAATTTGAGTGCTAAAAATGAAGATTTGAGTGCAAATATGTGAGAATTCGTGAAGAAGACTGTTAAGAGAGAAGAGATTTTGAACGAAATTTGGTGAAAATTAAATTTTAGGCGTGCAAACGAGATAAATAATGGAGAATTTGAGAATAAGACTGTAAAGAGATTCAAATTTTTGAGCGAATTTTGGTGAAAATTTTTGATAGGCGTGCAAAGGATATGATTTTGTAAGGATTTGGGGAAGAACAAAAATTTGGGGAATATAAATTTTTTTTTCTTAGATAACGTGTTACAGTTTTAAAAATAAAACTGTAATTGTTTTAGATATTGATAGGTAATTATTAATTATGGAATGATAAAATCCCTATTATTTTGTAGTTTTTTTTTAAAAGGTAACTATATAATATTTAATTTAAATTACATTAGTTAAGAGTTTTGTTTAAAAAAAGTAACTTAAAATAATTAATTTAATTAACTACATTGGTTTAAATAAGGTTATTGAATAATAAATATAATTATTTAAATAAGTTAATTATTATTTTAAAAAATTAATGAGAATAATATATTTTTTCTTAATATGCTATAACTTGATAATAATATACTATAAGTAGTTTATTATTAAAAAGTTTGTTTATAACTTGATATTTAACATCTTAAATGTGTGTGTAGTGTTATTTTTATGAAATAATTTCACCCTTTATTACTTTTGAGCAATGGGTGTCAATATTTTATTTTCTATTTTAACTATTATTAATTTTTTGAATTTAATAAGTATAAGATGACATTAATATAAAAATATAATATAATATTAAATCATGTATTACAAATCTTATTTTGTGAAAATTTATTGAGTATTACATAGTTATTGTTGTTATCAAATTATGTATGATAATTATAGAAAGAAGGCATAAATTTATTTTTAAACTTTGTTTCTAAAAATTAATTACACATTTAAATTATTATAATGACTTATTATACATTTTTATTATTCAAATAAATTTATTTTCCTTTAAAACTGAAGTGACAAAAAAGAAAGGCATTTGAGAAAAATAAATGAATCAATTAAATCTTTTTTCCACCCCACCCCGCATCTCTTCTTCTTCACACTCCACCCGCATCTCCTTCATATTTTTCATTTTTATTTTACATCATCTTTTATACCGAATTTTTATCCACTCACCCCACCCCACCTCCCCCAGAATCATCTTCCCCTCCCCTCCTCAATCATATCCTATTTTAATTCTTCTCCAATTTCACCATATCTATTATATTCGATTTTTCTTTTAAACTTCATTGATGGTTGATGAAATTGATGTCTAAGTTTTAAAAAGTTTAGTGATGGATTTATTAGTGATGGGTAGTAGATGGCAAATAAGAGGAAATTGAAGGTGGTGAAGAAAAATTAAAAATTGATAACGATGGATATGATATTTGATGACGAAGATGTGATTTTGGTGATGAGTTTGTTATAGGTTTTGAATTTTGTGGTGGTTCTTTACAATTTTTTTGGGATTATAGTGGTAGTGTGACCCGATGGTAGGTTTGATCATATATGGTGAAATTTCTGATGACTATTTTAATTTTTGATGGTGAAATATATGAATCTGGTACCTATACGATGTCAATGATGGTGGTTCCATAACGATGTTCCTTGTAGAAGAAATAATTGAATGACAGAGATTATTTTTTTTCTTCAAAATTTGTATTACATCTCAGGTGGTAGTGAGATGACATTGATTTGGCACGAGCATGATACACCTCACATATGAGAGTGATATTATATGTTTTAGAGATAAATAAATTCACTTCTAAATAATATAGAAGTATAACCGGTCACATGATAGTTTTAATATATAATAACTGACTTTTAAAAAACAAGTTTGAAAATAAATTTATGTCATTATAATTGTTCACGCTATATAAAACTTTATAGAATAAATTATACACGAACCTATACCAAAGTCATAAAGTAAAATTTCTTAGTATTATCTAGTACAGTAACACACTATTTCCAAGGACCAACCAAGAAAAGAAGAAGCAATTTCCACAAAGTGTATTTTCCAAGAAGGTTCATAGGAGTTGCATCGTTACTTCAATTGAAATAATGTCCAAGACTATATGACAATTGACATGACATTTTGCCACTTTATATTCATATATATAAATGTAATACACAAAGATATAACACACACACAAAAAAATAATAAAACCCCACTTAATGTATACACAAACTAGTTGTAAAAGAAGAACTCCAACTATATCCATGACAAACTCTACATCATTCACATTACAATGTGTTCAAACCTTATTGATCATATTCAATTTTATTGCTACAATATATCGAGCATATTCTAACAGTCAATATTCGTTCTTAGCTTTCATCTTTTTCATATATTTTAGTGCTTACTTGGCAAATAACTTATCATCTACATATCGAAACATTCAATCGAAAAATAAGTCTTTTGAGAAGAGCTTGTTGGGATTTGCTATATGGTTCTTGTATTCTTCCATTATTTTTGGGTTTGTTTATCAATTTTATCCATTTTTTGGATTTTGGGCTGGTCTTCCTATTCATATTGTAGCCATAATTATTAGTGGGGTTGTGTTCTATGACTATGTCATTTGTGATAAACAAGATGGAGATAATAGTCATAATTTTAGGTATTTTGGTAGTAGCAATGATCAAATGAAGAGGGGTTATTATTGTGAAGAAAAATGGGAGGTCATTTGGGAAAAAGTTTGAGTTACTAAGGAAATTTCAGTACATTTCACGGATTCGAGATAGGACTGAATCACTAAGATTTATTGTACGTAATTTTATCTACAAATATTTGTGTTATTAGGAAGTAACAAGGCGTGTTTGTTTGTACACTAGTACCAATCTCAATGTTATGTGTTAAATTTCCCCAAAAATCAGTTTGAGAAAGACAAATTATATGTGAGTTTGTAAACGAATCCAAATTAAAGCTCTTCAAATGCAATAATTATATATTAACTAAAAAAAATCAAATGAGTTAATTAAGCTAAAATAGAAATTAATTAAATTATTTTCAAAAAACAATGACAAAGCTAATTTGAACTTTCCAAAGTAGGGAGCAATAGCTACAATATTAGGTATAGGTTTATTGAACCCAATAACATATGAGATAATAAATTGAGGATAAATTCATAAATCATAATTTTTAATATTATTTCTAATAAAAAAGAGTATGCGATCACGTGAATTTTGAATGTAGTAAATTAATTAATATACATTATAACTTTGATTTATTAACGCAAACACATGAACTTATGTGAGAAAACAAAAAAAACATTTAGTAACAGAAGTAGATATAAATATGTTATAATTTATAAAATATAATAATTTAATTTATCTAATTCAAAATCATAAATTAAAAATCAATATATGTCAAATTTCACCAATAATATAAAAATTTTATCAATCACTATCAATACATATACATCATACAAATTCATTTATTAGACGGACTTAAATGATTTTCTACATTTTTGCTTGATCAAGTGCTAAAATTCTAGCAATCACTATCTAAATCACTATATGTATACAATACCAATTCATTTGAAAGATTTGGATGTTTTTCTAAGTTTTGCTCGTTCATATGTTATTTTTTTATGAGTAAAAGTTTTATATATCAACCGCTGAAAAATGATTTGAATTTTTTAAAATCATTTACAAAAGATATTGTAAGATTTATGAGTAAAAGTTTCATACGAGTTATTTTCCTTTTTAGTTAATTTTAAAAGAATAATATATTTTTATATTAAGTAATATTTAATTTTAAAATATTTATTTTACTATTAATGAAAATAATTATAGTCATATAAATTTTTATCATTTATTTTAGATCAAATTTTTTAAATATATATATATTTTAAATTGAACCCACCAAGAAGCAACAAGCCCAACTTTCAACTATAATAAATGAGGCATCTTCCAAGAGAGTGTAGAAGAAAATTCGTTTTAAGTGTTTTTCAAGTGATTTGACATAAAATTTGTCCCTTTATTCTTTGACCCCCCCCCCCCCTCCCCCAAACCCCTATATATAATTATATACAATTTTATATAAATAAATTACATCACAAGACCTAACTTTAGTTTTCAAATTAAAGTCTTTTTTATAATTTTTCTATTCATATTTCATTTTCAAACTTCATGCATTCAATGATCAACAACCATCATCATTATTGCTATGAAAATGAAAAAGAAAAAGAAAGAAAAAAGCTCTCCTCACATTACTTTGTGTTGAAATCTTGATCATAAATTGAAAGTATTACAATTATCGTTGATATTTGTTTTTAATTTTTATTTTATTCATATTATTCTTAGCTAATTATTTATCGTCTGTAGCTCCGAGCCTTTTATGAAAGAAAAATAACATTTGGAGAAGAAGTTGTTGGGATTTGCTATAAGGTTCTTATTTTTTCCTATTAGTTTTGGATTTGTGTATCAATTTTATCCACTTTTTGGATTTTTGGCTGGTATTCCTATTTATGTGATAGCCTTAATTATTGGAGGTGTTTTGGTAACAATGACCATATGAAAATGGGAGGTCAATTAAATACTATTAATTATTTTTAATAATAGATGTAAATTTCAATTCTTTTATTGTAATTTTATTTGTCTTTGATCTTCCCATGGTAATGAAATTATGCATTAGATCATATAATTTTTTCTAATTTGAGAATTCACGATATGTTTAATAATAATTTATGCATCTAAATTGAAGTTTACGTAAATTAATTAAAAATTTAGTCAGTTTATATAAACTTTGTTAAATTGCATGAACTTAAAATAAATAATTAGTGTTTTTAAAAGGTGGAGGCGTGAGGCGAGGACGTCTTATACAGTATATGGAGGGCATAAGCCCCAACAGCGCAAAATGGAAATTTCGTGAATCTACAGGGTGTTGTCTCATATTTATTCAATTTTATAGTTTTATTGCTAATAAAATAAGTAAAAATAAATCTTTCAATGATCATGATTTTTATTTGAGATAAGTATTAATAATCAATAACGAAGAAAAAAATTATAATTGCTATTTGAAATATCACTACACCAACCTTATAAATATGATTTAAAGCAAAAAAAAGTTTTAAAAAATAAATTAAAAATACACAAGCGTATGTTTTTATACCCAGGACTTACGTTTTTATATTCAAGCTTTACGTCTCAAATTTTAAGACTTCCACCTGATAAATTTACATTTTTAATTTGCACTCCAAAGCATTTTCATACATTTTATCCCGAAACTCACCTTAAAAACGTTTCTAAAAATACGAAACTTCATTCAACCATAACAAATGAATACAATTTCAACCATAACAAATGAATACAAGTTAAATGACGAGCCCATTTTCTCTCCGGCCCAAACAACGAACAAAACCAATATTAGGCGGGACGGAAAATTCCCGAATTTTCGAGCTTTCAGTCTCTACTTGTTCTTACAATTTCCAGAACCTCACCGTCACCGGCGGTCTATTTCCCGGCGACCCAACATCCAACCATGGCGGAGCAAGACCCTTACGCCAACATCTTCTCCCAGAAAAACTCCCGTCTAGCTGACGACACGGTATTCTTCTCCATATACCCAGACTTTACCTTAAACCCCACTTCTCCTCCAACCTCCATAACTTCTCAACTCCAATCCCTTCACCTCCAAATCCTCCAAAATCTCTCCCCTTTCACTTCCAATTACATATGGCAACACGAACCCTTCACCCTCACCCTTTCCCCCGGCCCCACCCCTCCCCATCTCTCCGGCAAACTCCGGTACGGGGACAACCTCGAAGACGAATGGTTCGTCGTATTCCTCCTTTTCGAAACCTCAAAACGCTTCCCTAGTGTGTCAATTCGTGTTTGGGATAGTGACGGGGAGTTCTTATTGATCGAAACTGCATTTTATCTCCCCCGTTGGGTTAACCCTGATACAGCAATGAACCGTGTTTTTATCAGAGGTGGGTTTCTTCATATTATCCCTAATTCGGTAATACCCACAACCCCATCAATCCACGAGGCGTTAAATTTGTTAAGGAATGTGAGTAGTACTAGAGCACCTGAAGGAGTGCAGCGTCAGTTAGAGAATAGGTTGAAGGAGTATCCCAATAGAGCGGAGAAGAATGTGCACAAGGTTAGGGTTAGGGTTCCCCTGTCAGTTGCAAAAGTGTTAAAGCATGAGCCTTGTTTGATTTCGCTTGCGGTGGAAGGATTTTACGATAGGGATATTGATACAATGAAGTTCGCGGCGGAGATGGAGAGGTTTTTGGGGAATGGGGGTAGTGGGGAGGAGCTGGTTCGAGTTTTGGTTACGATGTCTAGGGCAATGTATGCACAGTTGGTGCAGCAGACATTTCAGGCGCCGAAATGTTATCCGGCTTTGCCACCCAGGAGTGATGTGGGTGCTTATATGGAAGCTGAGCTGGGAATGAAGATTGCTTGTGGATTTGAGATGATTTATCAGTTGAAAAAGAGGCAGGGCATGGACGGAAAAGGGAGTACATGGGATGCGTTTAGGCTGAGTCTAGAGCGGAGTGGGTACTTCGAAGGGCTGTTACCAGGATCGAAGGAGTATAAAAGATTGATGAAGAATGCTGAGGAGTATTACAAGAATAGTTCACTGCATGCAAGAGAAAGGTATCTATTGTATTAGTTTGTATAAAAGTCACGTTTCTTTGTAAAATTTTAGATGATCCACACTGATGACAGATTAGAATTTGGTACAACGGGATTAGATATCTGGAAATTTGGTGTATATATGTCTAATTACTTCCCTGCCTTGGGGGAAGGGTGTATGCACTGGCTTGTTTCAATGATACTATTGTTAAGTAACAAAAACAAAAAAAGTTGGTGACATCGTTAGAGCATCACTAATGATATCTGTAGATTGATTAAACTTTTTCTTAGTGTTCCTATCATCAGGATAATTTCTGCATATCGGGTAAAATATGAGCATTGCATTATCAGGATCTATATGGTGCCATTTGCAGCTTCACGAGTCCTAGGCTAAAAAGTTTCTTGGGTGTGTCTGTTTAGTTATATTTCTCGATGATTCGAAATCTTATGACTGTCCATCCCTGAATTATCAATAATGAGGTCAAGTTGTTGTTTACTTCCCCATGTGTCCTAGATGTCAAAAGGAAATTTGAAGCTTCTATATAGCAGAATTTGTGTATACGTACTGTATTCTATGAACCTTGTGCCTTATTTATTGAAAAAGAAAAAAACTGGAACTGGATTTTGTAGAGATCTGAATCTCCTAGAGAAGTTGTTAGTCTTTGAATATTTGTTTCTTGCCTTACTGAAAGGAAAGCTTGAAATTCTATGAAGTGACATGGTCATATTGTTTACTGTAATGATACTTTATATTCTCTGCTTGATTCACTGTTCTCTCCTCTTACTGCTCAATATACTGATAGTACTGTTTTTATGATTCTTGTCTGAGACGTTCTTGTGTGTCATAAGTATACCTTAACCTGCTACTAACCAATATTGAAAAAAAAACAGTGCTACACTAAGTGCTCCAGTGCGAAGAATAGATGAGATCCTTGCCCTTCCTGATTCTGCTGATGACTTTAAGGATCAGGAGATACCGCCATCTGATGATGATTCATGGCTTTATGGTGGAGAGGATGAGCTAAATTCCGTTCTTCAAGAGAGGCAAAAGGAGATGGAACTTTACAATTCAAAAAGGAAACAGAAATCAAAAGAGCAGGATGGGCCCAGCAATCATTCTGATAATTTTGATCTAAAAGATATATCGAACTCTATGCAAGCATTTGTCACAAAAGTGGCCAGTTATGAAGGTGCAGAGGTTCCAGAGGACAGGTTTTTGTGCTTCATTTCTCTCATTTCAACACATGAAGTGGCATATGCTTGGTTTCTTTTATCTTATTTTTACTGATGAGAGGTTACATTGTAGTATCCTATAGTTATACTTTGGGTTGGTCTTTTTTGTATGTATTCTGGTGTGCAAGGGTAAAGTTAGATCAGATAGTTAGCAAGAGATTTTGTCATCAATTTCATCATAAATATTAAGTTCCTTGTCAAATAGATATGAAGTCACCTACGAGGGTGGTTTGAGTAAGTGATTTCCAAATGGGGGATCACAGGTTCAAAACAACCTGCATGCCTTTTTGGTTGAGTTTGTCACACGGGGCTTGCCTAGGGCTGTTAACCTTTTCAGTGTGGTTTGTGGGCTATTACATTGAAGCGAGCTAGTAACTTATTTTGGCCTATCCTGTCTCCTATAGGAATGTAAAGGAAGTGGACTTTGATGTCGATCACTTTATGAAAGACCTGGAATCGTTTATGAGGGGTCAGGGCAATGAAGACATTGGCCGTGATGTTGATATTGAAGAAGGGTCATCATCAGATATGGAGTTCGGTGAGTGAGATTTTTTTAATTTCTTCAAGTCAATCTTTTTGGTAACACTAGTAAAATTTTATATATTAACTTTACATGCAGATTAGAATTTGTCACTTATTTGTACCATCAGTGGCTCTATGCCAATGGAAATTCCTAGTCTAGATTGATATCTCAGAGCTTTTGGTTTATCTTTCAATTTTTCCAACCACTATTTGGTTGCTTTTGTTCCATTCTTTTTTGGGGTGAGGGGTTATGCTTAAAATTATAACATGTTCGCACATCACAAGGAAAAAAAAATCATCTACATGTCCTCCCCCTCCCTCTTTTAAAAGAACGCCGAGTAAGAAGCAAAACTGACATCTACTGCACATGCAGATGAATCTGAAGATGAGAGTGATATTGCCGAGCCACATGATGATAATGATGAGGGAGGTGCTGCTTTCATGCATTCGTATTCGGACACTCTGAATGATGAACTGAAAGGCACCACACTAAGTAATACCTTTGTCCGCGCAAATGGAGAGTCTGAGTCCATAAAGAAAGATGAGGTTAGTCTACACTTATTCCTGCTATACTAAATTTACAGTTGATTCATTTGTCCCAAACGAATAGAGAATGTGGCTTGTTGCTTGATATGCCCCGCTATGTCACGAAACATGGAAACTGTTATGGTTCGTTGCATTTGTATTTACGTCCTATGTTGCTACGTCCACTCATTGAAGCAAATATATGTATCAGGGAACATCTACTGCTGCAGAAAACATGGAAGAGGAGGATTTCAGTCCTGTAGATGTTGATTTCAATCTTGTAAAGAATTTCCTGGATTCGTTTTCTTCTCAAGATGGACTTCCAGGACCTGCTTCTAACTTGCTTGGACTTATGGGTCTACAGCTACCACCAGATGCTAGCAAAGGGAAATAACCATATTATACACAAACTTGTTTCCTCATTCTTCTTTTCCTTGCCTTTTTCTAAACGGCAATCTTTACAATACTATGTATTACGTATGTTTTAACTTCAAACGGAGAAAAAAGGAGGAGGTGGATTTATGTGGTATTTTTCATTTTTGACCATCAAATAATTTATATATTGATAAATTATGTAAAAAATATTATAAGTTGACGAAATTTATCATGACCAGGAAGTGAAGTAGTAGGTTTTGGTTGTGACTTTTTGACTTAGAACATCAAATTTGGAATAATGTATACCTGATTGTTTATCAATCAAGAAAATCCTTGAATTAATCCATAAATTTTGTTGAAGAATCAAATTTGGAATGACTTTTACTTGAAAAATAAAGAACATTAGGGAACTTGAAATGTGAGAATTGTTTTAGAGAATGACTTGAGAAGAGGAGAAAAGAATATTGTATTTGTTTTTTATTTTAAATTTGTTATTGGTTAGAATGTGGTTCAACTACTGGATCTTTTAATTAATAAAAGGAGATTCAAAAAAATAATAAATGTGAACACAACTTATTTTTGAAAATATTGTCATTATGATATTTTAAATAAATATTTTAAAATATTGTTATTTTATATTACTATATACTCTTTTTCTATTATTTTATGTGGCACTATTTCACCTGACACGAAATTTAAGAAATAATTGAAGATTTTAAATTGTTTACCAAAGAAAAATTGTATCAATATTGTTTTTTTAGATTAACTAAAAAAATAACAGCACGTAGTAACTAATTTTTCCATATAAATAGGAGAGAAGGAGAAGACAGAAAATAATTTTAAAAAAATCAGTGATGGGAACAGTGGGGCAAGAGGCTGCGATTGACTTACTGAAGAGTGAGATTCCGGCGGAGGAAGATGAACCGCTGCTTCTCACCGGCGATGTTAACACCGGTCTCGTACTCGTCGACATCGTTAATGGCTTCTGCACCGTCGGAGCTGGCAATTTGGTAAATTTATAATCACAATCATTTAATTTAAGTTTTAAGTTCATATTGATGTGTATACTTTTCTGTATTTATAGGAAATAGACTGCACAAAAAAACAAATAACGAATTTAGACGAATCTGTATATTACATCCGTCGTATTCTGTTTGGATCGATCTATTTGTGAAGGAAATACTTCGAAATTCATAATTATATGATATATGTGGTCAATTTGCATGCATCTCGACTATGATCGGTATTCACCAAAGTGAAAACATTAAAAATTCATACTTTTCCTTCTCAACCAAAAAAAGAGGAAGAAGGAAATACTTTGAAATTCCTAGTTTAAGCATTTGGATATAAAAATTGTGAATTTTTTTTTTCAAAGTTGAAAATGGTGTATTTGGAAACTGGAGTTGTGTTTGTACATGTGTACAAATTGGAATTTTTTTTTATTTTTTGTTAGTGATTTTAAGCAAAAAAAAATATGTGAAAACTACCTTTTCGGAGTTTTCCAAATACTGGAAAATTCCAAAATTTATCTTAAAACAATTCTATATCCAAACAGTTTTTCGGAAATAAGTGAATATTATTTGCATACAAGTGTGCTTCGAAAAATCATCTTTGTTTTTCTTAATTCAATGTAATTTCTTGGGATTCAGGATTCACAGGGTAGATAATCTAGTGTGATAATCGAACCTTGCACTCCAGTAAGGAGCTTCATTCAATCTATGTTATCTTTTTTGAGTTGTTTTGTTCTCTCTCTCTTTCTATTAGTATGTTGTTCTAATGTTTGTTTTTCGACTATTTTTGTGACTATAGTGGATAACTCGTTAGTTTCGCTAAGCAATTCATGTGATTCTTATTCCTCATATATCAGTTAGATTGTGATTTTGTGCCATTTGTTTTGCTATAGGCTCCGGTGACACCAAATAGACAAATTTCAGCAATGGTTGATGAGTCAGTTAAACTTGCAAAAGTGTTCTGTGAGAAGAAATGGCCTATTTATGCACTTCGTGATTCGCATCATCCTGATGTGCCTGAGCCACCTAATCCTCCTCATTGTATCGCTGGAACAGATGAATCTGAGTTGGTTCCTGGTTAGTATTTCCTTCATGTTTTTTCTCCTTTCAGGTTAAAAGTGAGTTTTGTGAATGTGGTCTTTTATCATCATTTGCAGCACTGCAGTGGTTGGAGAATGAACCTAATGTGACAGTGCGATGCAAGGATTGTATTGATGGTTTCCTTGGCTCGATTGAGAAAGATGGATCTAATGTCTTTGTAAATTGGGTGAAAGCTAATGAGATTAAAATTGTAAGTATCGCCATATTTCATAATTTAATCAAAATTTGTTTCCATTCCAATTCTATCTGATGTTGTGAGTATCAATATGTTGGTTTAGATATTGGTTGTAGGGATATGCACGGACATATGCGTGCTTGATTTTGTGTGTTCTGTCTTATCTGCACGAAACCGTGGATTTCTCTCCCCACTGAAAGACGTGATTGTATATTCCCCTGGCTGCGCTACCTATGATCTTCCAGTCCAGATTGCCAGAAATATAAAAGGAGCTTTACCTCATCCACAGGTGAGCTGATAAGTATATACACATGCATTTGGGCTGTTAGCCATAAAAACTTGATCCTCAGATACTCTTCTTTTTCACGGGAACAAATCTCGAATGTCTTTTGACAATTTCACCATTCCCATCATTTGCTATGTAGGAATTCATGCATCACATAGGCCTTTACATGGCCAAAGGAAGAGGAGCAAAAGTAGTTTCACATATCTCATTTGACACGACAACCAACGAGACATAACTTTGAACAATGAGATTAAGATCCATATTTCTCATTCGAAACTCTGAAGGACACTGCTACAGCTATTGCAGACACTGCTTAGTATATATTAAGTTATAGTAGTAAGATAAATATGCCCATATGCATCTTCTCTTGTTCAGTTGGCTGTGCAGCTAACTTCTCTTGTTCCAAAACTACTAATACTTCTACCATATTGTAATAAACTATCACGTTTTGGATGCCAAATAAATTTGTCTATAGACAACTTTGATTGTTCAGTTGGATATGCAGCTAAACTTTTCTTGTTCCCACGTTACTAGTATTTTCGCGGTATTGTATTAATTCTTGGTTAGATGAAGCACCTTCAGAATCATAAAGGTGATTCTTTTTCAGTTTATGGAACCAACGACCAACTGAGTAAGAGTTACAAGTTGAAGAATGGTACTGTTATATAAATTATCTGTTTACACTAACTTACACATCAAGACCATACATACAATCCCCAAACCTTCTCACTCAAAAAAAAAGAAAAAAAAAAGTATGACCAACATTCTTGCCTATCCAGATACATGAAAAAATACCTGGAGAAGAATGAGAACAAAGGGGAAAACCGGAAAAAGGGAAAAAAAAAGACAACTATAAAGGTACTCCACCTTTCAGGACCTGGTATTTCCTATTGTGATGAAAAAACGAACGTTTACTCTTCTTTACTTTCGTTCCAAAGATGAATGCTCTCAAAGGTATCCTTGATCTACTTGCTGAGTTTGTTAATTGTGGTTGATTTCCACCAACATCAAACTGATGATCTAGTTTTCTTAATGTCTTCTCAACATCTACTTGAAGTGTAGTTACATGCTCTACACCAGCTTCTAGTTCCTCTCTAACTTTGTTGTTTTCTTGTTTCATATTCAAAACTTCACCTTGGAACTTTGCAGCTTGATGGCTACTGAATCTGATTTCATCTTCTTCAACGCCGTCCTTTAGTGCTTTTGTGATTTCCTCCTGAATGCTGCATAAAGACGAGAATCTACGTTTCAGTTCATCTTTTAGTGACAAGCTTTGTTCTAACCATACTGTTAGCTCATTCTGAATCTCCCTCAGGTGTTTATATATGGGCCTGATTTCTGATTTCATGTCTGTTTTGGAGCTGCCCTCTTTTGTTTCCTTTTCTTTGAGTGTTGTTATTTCGCCCTGCAAATCTTGGGCTGTGGTCTTGAACTTTTGAATCTGATGAAATGCTGAGCTAAATCTTAGCCAGAAATTCAAGTTTTCGTCTAGTAATGCATCAATGCCCATCCGGAGTTTCTCTTCAACTGGCGAGAGGGATGAACATTGATCAATCAAAATGATCTTGGCATCCTGTTCATCCTTCTCTTCATTTTTAGGCGTGTCCTCAGGTTTTAAGCTTCTATCATCAGAAGGATTGAGATCTTGATGTTTTTCTTCTTTCGACTCTGAACTTTCAGAAGCATTTCCTTGTACCAGACTTAACTTTAGACGTAAACTTTCTATCTCTTCATCCTTCTTTGAAATAGTACTTTTTAGCTCTCTTATCTGCAACGTGACTTCGAATTCAGTGTCTCTTTCTTTCTTCTCCATTTCAATTAGTTTCCTCTTTAATTCCTTGTAGTTCCTGAGAATTGTTGTATATTCTGTTAAGAGGATCTTCTCTTTATCTTCCAAACCAGTCAACAGCATTTGCTGCCATGTAAGGTCATCGTCCTTGTCCTCGTCTTCCAGTGGTTTTTGCTCATGATGAACACTACTTTCAGATTTAGATGAGACTCTCTCTTCACCTTTTTCAGCTACTGTTGGCTCTAGAGGTTCGACATGTTTCTTAAGGGATTTTGTATCTTCCTGAACTTCTTTATCACTAACAACTGAAACAGGATCTTGCTCTTTCTTAATTTCACTTGCACTAACAGGATCTTGTTCTTTCTTAGCTTCACTTGCACTAACATGATTTTCTTTCTTTTCTGGCTCATTTTGTAACCTGATATCAGCAAGATCCTCCTCTTCATCTTGTGATGAATCCGTCTCATCAACTTCTTCATCTGGTTTCACACTCGTCAATTTGAACGATAACTGGCCAAGACTGTTATGAGCTTCAGCAAAGTGAGTCTTAAGGCTGCTGTTTTGAGTTTCAACGTCTTTGTTTAGATCCTGAATTCCCTTCAACTTTTCCTCTAGCATGGTCACTCTAACGTTCAGATTGTGTGTATCCCCTGTCAGAGTAGCTGCCTTATCGTCTTCCAAAGTCCGAATGTGTGTGTGGAGTCCACAGGCTTCTGTTCTTAATCTCTCAATAAGAACAGTTTGTGTTGAAACTGCTGCTTCTAAGCTGACTACCTTATTCACAAGCTCATCAATCTTCTCTGCCAATTGTGTCACTGTTAGAGATGACATAGAGCTTGCATCAAATTGCTCGTTCATCTTGCCATGCAACGACTCCATTTTCTCACCGATTTCTTCTAGGCTCGTGCATTGTGATGATACATCTGTTACTCCAGCAGATTCATCATCTTTTTCATCTGGTTCTGTTTCATCAGCTGGATCACCTAAGTACTTTTGCCTGAATGACTTGAGTTTCTTACGAGCTTCTTCTATCTTCTTAAACTCCTCTTTTGCTTCGTTGGTGGACTGTTCTTGTTTCTCCTGGAGCTGAGCCAACGTTTCTTGACACGATTTTAATGCTGCTTCCGCCATCAAAGTCCTAGCCTCATCATCCTCAATAACCCGAGCCTCACCAAATTCATCCTCCAAACTGCAAATCTTTTGATGCTTCTCAACAATCTGGTGCTCGATTTCCATCGTCTTAGCAATCCCACTTTGGTAAGAGCTTTTCACAAACTCTTTCACAGTTTGCAAAGACAGTATATCTCTCTGTAGCTTGTCAATCTCTTCAAGTGCCTCGTCTTTAGTCAAACCAGATTTTGGTGTTTCTTTGTTTGCATCTCTTGCTTTGTTAGCTGTTTTCTTGCCTAGAAATTGCAGTGTGCCTGTTTTCAACAAACCTTTCATGTCTTTAACAGGAGCCTTTGGAGGAACGTTTGGTATATTTGCACCAGTTGTTGGTACTTGAGGGAAGTTCTTTGGCATTCTTGGTGTACCATAATCATCTTCTTCATCCATCGCGAGTTGAATCTGTTCTGGAAAAAGTGTTGCAATGGTGTTGTTGGCACTCTGCAACTCCCTCGATAACTTGTCATATCGTTCAGCCAACGCTCGATAGGCACGATAAGATTCTTCCACAAAGTTTATTAGCTCTGGTCTTTTCTTGTAGTACATCTCTGCTCTTTTAGCAAATGAATCTCCATCTTCTTCAATGAGCTTGATCACATCTTCTACCTTCTCTTCCATATCTGCAATGACATGAGTTACAATTAGAACTTCCGGTTTCCACACTCGTGACTCAACGAGCCAAAACCATTCAGTGATGATTCATATAACCGACCCTAACTTGCTTGGCACTGAGATATAGTTGTTATAACGAGCCAAAACTATGTTAAGAAAACTAATGACACAAGTACAATTAGAACTTTTGATTTCCACCCTCCACGAGCCAAAACCATTGGATTAATGGAACGACATAGCCCTAACTTGCTTGGGACTGAGATGTAGTTGTTGTAACGAGCCAAAACCATGTTAAGAAAAGTTTTAGAATGACATAAGTACTATTAGAACTTTTCATTTCCACACTTAACGAGCCGAATCCATTGGTTTGACTAGATGAGCTTAATGGAACGAACATAGTTAGTGATGATTCATTTACTCGATCTTAACTTGCTTAGAACTGAGATATAGTTGTTGTCGTTACGAGCCAAAACCATATTAAGAAAACTTTTAGAACGACACTATAAGAGAACATAGAAATCAAAATGGCAATATGATGTTATTCCTATACCTATAGGTACCAACAATCTCCTTGGATTTTTTTTTTGTATCTTTTCTAACATTGTGCAATTCATATGTTAACATTTTTATATTATAATTTGAAACTAAATAAACAATAAGAAAATGGAAGAATTTGCAAATTTGTCAACACAAAATTTTAGGTGCAACAAGACAGATCTTATTCATATTTGAAATAATTTCATTTTTCCTCCTCAGCAATCCAAAGGTACTAACCCCATGCTAAAGTACAAAGTGCGCGTTTATTATCTATCGAGTTTCAAAACTCTAACCATACTATTTCTCGATATGAATATCGAAAAATAAAACATACCTTGAAGGCTTTGTTCTAGCCATTTGGATTGTTTAGTCCTAATATGGCTAGCAGCCCACCATGAATAAGCATTAGTTGCAGCTCTTTGTAACATTTTCAACCAATTCTTGATCTTCCTTTCTACTAAATTTCAAAAAATACAAATTAAATATGAAACTCTTCCTCTTTTTTCTATTTTTTTTTCCCTAAAATAACAAAAAATGTATCTCTTTTTTTCTTTTTTTTTTTGTTTAGGAGAGAGAGAGAGAGAGAGTTTCAATCCATGAGAAATTTTCTTGTAAATGAAAAATGATAAGAAAAAAATAGAATCATAGTTGAAAGGGACTAACAAACTATGATGTGTTTTTTTGTTTTTGTTTCTCTTGTTTGGCTTTAATGTCTAATTATGGTTTTTATGGTTGAGAGTTCCTTTAGCACCAAAATAAATGTTGGACCCTTCTCTATTCTTAAATAGTTTACTAGTTTTTTTTCAAAAAAATAAAATAATAGTGGGGATAATAGCATTTTTAGTCCCTTGATTATTGTTAAAAGTTGGATTTGGTCCTTGTGATATCTGAATAATTATATTTTACTTTCAATTACTTGAGATGTGTACTGTTGATCTCTTTGCTTATGAATATTTATAAATTATTCGATTTATTAACAATCTTATTGTTTCATTACTCACGTGTTATGCTAAATCTGTAATTCGATAAATTTCTTTTAACAGTAGAGATAGTGAAAAGTGTGTTAATTTTTCAACAAAACCAAGTCTCTTCTCGCTACTCAAGAAATCAGTTCGAGATCAATAAGCCAAATCAAAGAACAAATATATTGTCTTGATGAGTTTTGCATCCCCAAAGCCATGTCCTTCTTTGCATAATTCATCAACAAAAACAATTTACTCCGTAAGGATGGTTCATCTTGATTATGAATTTAGCAATTACAAGAGATCGTATTAATAGTTCATATTTTTTTTTCCTTTCTTCGATTGTTATTCTATATTTCAAGATGACATAACAATAACATATCCAATATAATTTTATAAGTGACGCCTGGATAGGATAGACCCTAACTTTATGACAGTAAAAATAACTCTACTCTGATTCTGATAGATCCTCGACTCAAAAGGACATTTTAAGGTAATATAGTTCTAAAAGTAATCCAAGTAAGACATATATTTTACATAAGTAAACCGAATCACATATCATAAGGACCAAAACCGCAATTCATCAATAATTGAGGGATTAAATCTAGTATTAAGTAAACCGAATCACATATCATAACTGCAATTTATCAATAATTGAGAGATCAAATCTAGTATTAAGTAAACCGAATCACATATCATAAGGACCAAAACTGCAATTTATCAATAATCGAGGGATCAAATTTAATATTTCCTTTCCTTTTTTTTCTTTTGTGACAAAACCAAAGCTAAAGCCATTGACAACCAATTATGAAATTAGATTATTGTGAACATGGTATCCACTGGCCTATTTTAACAACTTGTCACATTCTCATAAAGAAGAAAGAATTATAAAATGAATAAACAAAAGAAGAAATATCTTTTTCTTTTGTCCTAAAAGTTTTTTTTTTTTTTTAATAATTACTATTATAATTATTATTTGGATACATTGGAAAAGACTAAAGTAAATATTTATGTTTCTTTTTTGCGTTCAATACAAATAGCTGCTTTTGGCCTGTCATTTACTAACTTTCCGTTACATATATTAAAAAGAATGTGAAGTGAAACTCAATATACAAAGTTATTGTTTATTTCGATATTTATTTCGAAAATTTGATTATTTCAAATATGTATAAAAGAAAATATTTTTTTTTTCATTTTTTAATATTTGAATCTAGGGTTTTTGATTAAGGATGTGATAATCTTATTAACGGTGCCATGATTGTTGATGATCTCTCGAGGAAAACACTAAGGAACGACTAAATATAAATTCGTATCGAATATTTACTCTCCTTCTACATGAGTTTATTCTTCTTTTGGAAAAGAATGTCAAGTAAAACTCAATATACAAAGTTATTGTTTATTTTCGATATTTATTTCGTGAATTCGATTATTTCAGATTCATATCGTAAAAGAAAAAATATTTTTTTTCATTTTCAATATTTGAATCTAGGGTTTTTGATTAAAGATGTAAGAATCTTATTAATCCTACCATGATCGTTGATGGTCTCTCGAGATAATCACTAAGGAACAACTAAATATAAATTCGTATCGAAAATTTACTCTCCTTCTATGTGAGTTTATTTTTCTTTTGGAAAAATTCAATTGGAATAGGTCTTCAAAATAATCAGTAAAAATGAGGGCCATGATCTCATGATAACAACAACAAATAAATTATTTGAAAGAATAATTATTTAAATACAACTCATAATGATCTGAGTTTAGATGCTCAATAGCTGGGAAAAAAAGATCTCTTAATAATTTTCTTAAAAAAATAATGATCTTTGAACAAATTAGTATACTAATATTTTATAATTAAGGGTGTAAAGTATCTAGTGCTTAGAATAAATAAAGAAATGAACACATATTAATTAATTATACTTTCATAATGAACATTGAAAAGAAAATTAGAAGCTTCATACAAGGAAAAAGAATATGCCAAGGGAACTTATGTACTCTACCTTTTGTTTTTTTCGCGGAGTTAAAATTTGATGTTTATTGATATATATTTGATAAAAAAAAATTATTACAATTCAGAGTTTGAATCTAAGTTACTGATTTTGATCGAATTCGTACACATCTCTAATTTATAATATAGTGTTTGAATCAATTCGTGTACTTCAATTATTGAAAAATTTGAATTAAATATTTATAAAGTGCATGTGAGTATCAAATTATCACTCGACAAATATATATTTGTTATCTTCAACCTAAATATCCTACTATTCTTACTATATAGTCTATGATAACAAATCCATTTTGCTCATTTTTTATTAGTTATAATACCAAAGTCAAATATTTATTGCATGCTACATAAAATTTTATTATTGCTATCTAAAGAGAATAATAGAAAATCCGTAAAAATAAATAAAACAAAGTTAATCTCTCCTTGTTAAACTTAGTTATGTAAGCAAGAAAAACCTTCATTTTCAATATATTTTAAGGGAAATATTTCTATCGACCTCAAGTCAAGGTCGGTAGAAATAACACACAAAAGCCATTTTTTAATTTTATCTTTGAAAAATAGTTATTATTTTAAGATTTCAAATTTTACGAATAAAACTCAAAATAGCCATAATTAGCCCAAAAGAGTAACATGTAGGATGAATATTGAGCCCAATCAGAGCCCAACATTGCTGTAGGCTTCATAAACCAGCCCAATAGTAAGTCATTTTGACATATTTTTAGTTTGTTTGTCCAAATTTTCGAAATATAACGTAACATTTTGAAAGATGTTTTTAAAAAAAAAGTACTTTTAGTGAGAGGTTTTTACAAGTTTAAAAAACACCTTTGAACAACAATTAACGTTTGGTTAAACCTTTTAACATTGCCTTTGAAGAAAGAGGTAGATGTTCTAAATAGCGGATCGATTCGAAAGCAAAGACTGGAAAATAGTAAGAGTTTACTTTGTCTCAATTAGGCTTTTTAACAGACTGAATAATGATCTTATTTGAGTTTAAGGGATTTTCTAAATATATTTTTTCTTAAAAGTGTTTCAGAAAAAAAAATTACTTTTTAAACTTCTGGAAAAAGAAACTTCGACTACTTTATAAAATTATTTATTTTCTCCTAAAAGCTCGATAAATATCTCAATTTTACTTTCGGTATTCTATAAACTTAGTCAAACAAATTAGTATGTGTTTCAAAGTAAAGAACCAAACAAAAAATGTACACAATAAAGGTAAAATGAAAATGATATAGAGATCTTTATTAGTTGATCATATTCAAATTGTAAAGAGTACAAAATTCATAAGAATTAGATTAAGTGAACAATTTCATAATGACTATCTTTTAATGTAGGTTCAATGAACACTTTTTCTACCCAAAAAAATAAAGTTAATTAATGTTCGTTTTGATTTATGCGATATTTTTTATTTATCGAGAGTTAATTAGGTTAGCTCAATATTTTAAAACTAAAATTTAGATCAATATTGAAAAAAAAAATTACAAATCTTTCATATCAATATAACAAGTAAATATATTAATAAAAATTTATATATTCCTTTCTGAATTTCAAGTAGCGTGTCATATAAATCTATACAAAAGAAAAGATGGAGTATCCCACAAACCACTCATTTTTTCATTGCATGTGATTATTAGAAAAATATAATATATCGAGAGTTTAATTTAATTAATTTTTTGAGATTAAACTATATTAATTCAATTCAATAAATTAAAGCTAAAATTTAGTTCGATATTTGATAACTATATAAAAATATTATAAATTAAAATCTTCTCATATTAATATATTAATATAATGAGTACATATATTATAAATATCAATCAAAAAATTAATATACTTTTTTGAATTTCAAGAAGCCTATAGAGAATCCCATAAATCACTCATTTTTTCTTGACATATAGTTATCATCAAGTGGAATAAATCCATCTTTTGTAAACAAAAATGTTTCAAGTACGCAATTGAATTGAGAAAAGACAAATTAATTATATCTTAGAATAAAAAAAAAGTCATTTTTTAAAAAATAAATAAATTATAATCAATAATTGCTTGTCGAAATCCCTCTAGTGACACTTTTGCTTATCAACAACATTTATTAGGATTAGAAGGAACATCAATGAAAGTGACATTTGCAAAAAGCACCTATCTCTTTTTTGAAATTTTATCCATAAGAATCTAGCTACATTTTCAATAATGATGTGGTTCCACCAACACGAGTATCGAGTAATAATAAATTTTTACGTAAGAATATTAATGGATTAATATCTTCGATATGTGTTGTTTAAATTTATCAATTCACGACGTAGAGTATTTTGCACCTCATGACTCAACCTATGGATCATGATATCACCATCTTTGACGACATGATCTTTTCTTGTTCACTTATGCAGGTAACGCAGAGGCCAACAATTATATTGCCTCACAAAGGTTTAATTGATCAAGATTTACACTCATTTCATTAATCAATCACTCTTGTAATCAACTACGCGATGATGCCTCACTATATTAATCGCTAAGATACATCCATAAAATTCAGTAATATAATTCTTGACATAATGCAAGTAGGAAGCAACAAAAATATATAAATTCTTTTAAAAGTTATCTAAACTATACTATTTTTGGCACTAATATGTGGTGAAGAAGCAACCATTACATAAAAAGAAATAACAGCCACAAACTACATTTTCTTTCCCCCTATCACAAGTGCAAGGGACACACAAATTTTTTTATTTTTATATCTCAATATGTCCCATTGGTAACCTCAAATACCAAAAGTGGGGTCTGTTTCTTTTTGTTTAGCAAAAACCTCCTGGTGGAAAAAGTTGGAAACTTTTTATAAAGGGCAGAGGAAAAGTAGGTTAAAAGAACTTTATGAAGAGCTAACAAGAAATAAATGTTTGTGTTGAATGCCTTGAATCGGACCCGTTACAGTAGAAAGAACGGGGGCCCTTAATTATCTGCCAATTCTGTATTTTGGGCTCAAGCCTGTTAAAGCGTAGCTTAGCACTATATATAGACGCTATGGCAAACCCTATTCTGTAATTCTGTTCTTGCCTCTCCATAATAAAACTGTTTCTCCTCTTCCCCGTGGACGTAGCCAATTTATTAGTGAACCACGTAAATCTGTTGTCTTGTTTTTCGCGTTTATGTTTTCTCGTATTATCTCGAATTCCGCATAACAATTTTTTTTTTCACTTTTCAACCTATAGTAGCAATGGTCACATGCCATTCTTGCAAAAACATCAAGTGTTGGAATCAATGTGTGTTTAAAAGGGGTTTTGAATCAATACAACAACACAAATGGTCCAAATTCATCTTTTTTAGGGTTTTCTTGGCTTTGAGTTGAGCAATCAACAAATCCACTTGTCTTTCGTAACTCATTGTAATCAAACATCTTGCTTACGGAGTAACTTTCCTAGTGAAGGAAAGAAAGTTCGACAAGTTAAGATAAGTCTTGTAGAAAGAAAAACTAATCAAAGATCTTGCTTACAGAAGAATAACCTTCCTAGTAAAGGAAAAAATGACGACTATTTTCACTAGCTTCTACAATAGTGTACTAACGAAGCAAACGATGTGCGGTGGTCCACAAACATAGAGGGTTCTTGGTCAGCATAGGAGCCAGAACCCACGAAGAAATGAAGGGGTATCAACATCTAGTATATATACATAATAAACAATAATGAACAATAAGACAGAGGGAACCATAACAGAATAGATTCATAAGAACATAATATTTAACATTAATGTATGATCAAAGATATAAACAATGATGTTTTCACTTGTCTGGATATTGGAAGACAGATGATTTATTTACAATAGCAGCAGTTAAAAAGCATACTACTTCTCCCATATTCACATTAGCTATATTTACACTAAAAAATCAGCTTGATATGTCAAGTTTTCCCCACAACAACAGAAGTTGATCAGTTCTAAAGTTTAAAGATGACATTGATTTGTGTATTTGAGCCCGAAACCAAAGATCACTGCCACGAAAAACTTGATTATTTGTCTCTCGCAAATGAAAATGCTGACCTGCTGCCACTACTTTTCGATATTGATGCAGAACTAGCATATCTCCTCAAATACTAAAAGATAGACCCTGCTTCAGAAAATTCCTAATGCGTAGATAACGACCAGCTGCAGTATATTCAAAAATTCTGAAGAGAAGAGAGCCATTGCTCCATATACTTCTTACCCTCTGCAAGTATGAAAGAAGAATTTCAGACAAGATCACATTCACTCGTACGTCTAATACGAGACAACACAGACTGGCATAGATATGATACATATTAACCAACCTATCTAGACGAACTCATAACAAATTCTGCAGGCTTTAAATTGGTTCAAGGCAAATACAAGTCGTAAGTTTGGAAACTTCATACAGGAAGAAACAATAGCATTCAAAATAAAAGGAAAAGTCAGTTCTTTGTTCATTGCTCTATCAATGTTTAAGCTTTCTTTAAGAACCAAAAGGCTGGATTGAAAGGATATAACATCACCAAGATGGAGTATGTAGAACTCACTGCATTAGGTTAGAATGAAATTTTATTGAGGTTCTTATTGTCAAATTGCACAATAATACAACACCATACTCATAGAAATCCCACAAGTGGGGTCTGAGGAGGCTAGAGTGTCCGCAAGGTTACCCCTACCTTGTGAAGAGAGGCTGTTTCTGAAACACCCTCGGCTCAAAATACACAACAACGGATATGTAAATAATGTTCACTGATTGTAGTACGATAACAGTAAATATTGCTCATTAATTCTACTCCATTAATAGTATCTATCCTTCAATGCAACTATTGCTTATTAAAATCTAAATCCAATGATATTACTCTATCCATCTGTGTCCTGATGGGAGACTGGCTTCTATTTTTAGCACTATTATGCGACGCTTGTTACCACGCGCTTGGTAACACGAAGGATAACAATACGACAAACTCACATGAATCTTTTTCTCAGTCTACACATTACTAAACATAACTAATTGTTAAATTCAGCTCCAGAGGTGTCATAATTGTCAGAGCAGTTGCAAACAAGCATAAAGAAATTCAAATCATAGTTATCAAAGAACAATAATCCAAAAGAATGATATTCTACATAATCAATGCAGCAAAAGCAACAAGAACATAATGCGACGCTTGTTGCCACTCGCTTGGTAACACGAAGGATAACAATACGACAAACTCACATGAATCTTTTTCACAGTCTATACATTATTAAACATAACTAATTTAACAAATTCAGCTCCAGAGGTGTCATTATTGTCAGAGCAGTTGCAAACAAGCATAATGAAATTCAAATCATAGTTATCAAAGAACAATTATCCAAAAAACAATATTCTACATAATCAATGCAGCAAAAGCAACAAGAACATAATGTGACGCTTGCTACCACACGCTTGGTAAAACGAAGGATAACAATACGACAAACGCACATGAATCTTTTTCTCAGTCTACACATTATTAAACATAACTAATTTAACAAATTCAGCTCCAGAGGAATCATTATTGTCAGAGCAATTGCAAACAAGCATAATCAAATTCAAATCATAGTAATCAAAGAACAATAATCCAAACGAAAGAGATTCTACATAATCAATGCAGCAAAAGCAACAAGAACATATCTAAAG